>NC_084957.1:13977700-14217061 GCF_949316205.1 Platichthys flesus | reverse complement strand
GGCTACAAAGCCATCTTCACTAAAAGGTACGTTGGCTCACGAATCTAAAAATACCGTCCTACCTAAAGCTTTTGGAATCGAGCATAAACACACAATAACGAGATCGAGAGGATCGCTTACACTGTTACAGCGAGGGGGCGGGGCAACGGGGGTGAGTGGAGCAGCGTGTGGCGGCTGGCCAGATGTGCACCGTATTAGCGAGGGGTTGCATGTGTTGTGTTGGCGTCCGAGACACAGGAGGGGCAGAGGGGGAGAAAAAGACAAGTGGAGTGCAGCGAGGGGCGGTGGGCAGCGCTCAGTCGCCAGGCACACGTCCAGCAGGGCAGCAGATGAGGGAGCAACTGTCTGTCCGAGCTGCCAGCGCTGAGGGGAATCAGGCATATGCCAGCCCCACCCCCTTCATACACGCATGCAAAAACCCGTCTCGCTACCACATTCTGCACAAAGGCGAAAAAGGGCACAGGTGGCAGCAGATGCCTGTTGTCTACCTGTCCATCGTGAGGAAGGGACCGGTCGTGGCTCTGTCAGATGGCGTGCGCTCGTGGCTCGTGTAAACATCCCATGTGGACTTAAACCTGAATGCACACTGAGTCCACGGGGATATTTGAGAGCTACGTTTGGTTTGAGGGTTCAGCTCCTGAGTCCTGCACCGGGTCGGGCAGGAGAAAGCTGACATTTAAATGATTGCGCGGTATTTTTAAAACATCCAAATCAGCTTATATTCAGCCTAGTCAGGCGCAAGGATTTATTTTATTGTGAAAGCCTAGGACGCCACCTTTGACCCCTTCACTTCTGCTCAAATACCAGCCAAATTGATCAGATGAAGACAAAAATAGCCGGTGGTGAGTGTGTTCTCAGAGGCTTTGCTGCTTGTAAAGAATGACAAATGGTATAAGCTACTGAGAGCCACAATAAGCTCGGCAGGTTGTCGCTGAGGAAACACATTGACAGCTGCAGGAGCACAAGTCCCGCGACAATCGACGGACACTTTTCCAAGAACACACCTCAGCCACCATGAGGGGGGGGGGGCTTCATTGCATTTGAGCGACTGTGTTTGAAGCATGCGTGTTTAATCGTGGGACACGTTAAAAAGGTCCAAATATGACTTTGGAATGAATGCTGGGAATGGTTTCTGGCACAGAGATTTGCAGGAGCATGTTTGCAACGATGGACTCACTATTGTTCAGCTCGCCGTCAAGTGTAAAGGTGTGTGTGTTTGTGTGTGTCTTTACACAAAGTCAAAAGTCCTTGCTAAAGCTTTTAGGCATTTGTGAGAGCACCCGACTCTGCCCTGCAGATACTAGATAGCGGCGTGTCCCTGAGACGGAGCTCGAGGGTCATCAGCTTGCTCGCCATCGTGCCGCTTCACCAAAATGAGCCTGAGGCCTCCGAGGCTTCACCCACTTTCACTTTTCCACTTCTACTACAGCAACAACAGCCTGCAGCCGGCTCCACGGCCCACACTTAAATATCATTGCGTAAGATGTTTAAACTAATCCTCAGTTTCCCGTTGCAGAAAGAAAAAAATGAGGCATGTGATTAGGATGCTAATGAGGTGGGTGTGATGTAAATCTTTAAACTTGTATCGACAGGGCTTATTCACAGGCCAAGGAAAGGACACGGAGGTGGGACTTCTCCAATACTTACTCCGAACTCGATTTTGTATGCAGTGAAAAGTAAACAACTTACGATCAAAGCAGCAGTGGTGGTTTTATCGGCATGGTTTTCCCCACCAGTTCAATATGTCGTCATGTCTTGTCGCTGAATCTAAACAGCTTGCTCTCCTTGCCAGTGCAATGAATACGTTTTTTAATATTCCAGTTTAGTGTGGCATTTTCCAGAGAAAACTAAAGTTACCTAATATTTCACAGTTAGTATTATTATTAAAGTTAAAATCAATGAAGGCTGTTTTTCATTTTTCAAACATGAGTTTCAATTTTGATTATTCACCGTTTTACGTTTAAGTTTAATAAAATACTGTAAAAGTTCTCCTATACATAAAACTCCTGCAGTGAGAATGTTAATAAAGGTCAGTGTTGTAACATGTAAATAAAGTATTCAAATATTCACTGCAGAAAAAAGTCATGTGATGGTCTTATTATCTATTAAACCCTAATCAAAAGCAGGGTTTTACTGTTGTGCCTGTTTGGGTGGAGCACGTTTCAACTTTTTGGTTATCAAAGTGCAAATAATGATTCTTTTCATAATAAATGAATGTGCTGCTGAATTCCTCCATTCATTGATATAATATTCAGTCTGTGAAAATAGCGAGAAGTCTCATCACATAGACGACGAAGACGTAGAGTACCAGGATCAGTGATTCGGAAAATACTTTCATTCGGCCTTTTTATGGTCGACATTAAATATTCACGTCTTTTCGTTTTGGGATTAAAGTTCTAAACGGGACACATACTGTGATCCACACAGAGGGGCGGTGTTCCTCAAGATGGGCAAACATGTTTGAAGTGTATCCTCCTTTGACTGCCAATCTGCAGCCAAGTTCATTTTTGGGATCCAAAATGATGAATTCGATTCTTTTTTCGGGAGACTGGCAGTCTCTCTTCTCTCTGCCTTTTTCTCTGCATGTGTTTGTGGAGTAAATCTAACAGACAGCTGAGGAGGAGAGATGCGCAATGAACAAACGTGCACGCCATGATAACCATCAATTTTCATGACGTGGAATCCCGTCTAAAGCCAATACGGCTACAACCCTATCTTTGATTTGCGGTGGACTGATGTTTAACATTACGCCCTCTGTCTGATATGACGCCTGCTCTTCATAGTGGTTCCCTCTCCTTTTCTGCTCTGTACAATCTGCATGCTGGCACAGCCAAATCGACTGCAGCACAGCCAGCTGTGTTGCACAAACATCTACATCACCGCCACCCGCGAGGTGGTAGTGCAGGAAAAAATCATTTCTCTGAGTGCAGTTGCTCTCTAATAATCCTCGCTCGTCTACTTCGCCGTGCACAGGATACATCACCGAAAAGGAATTTCTGTCTCAGCATCTTAACCGTGTCTGCCAGTGACTGAATAACCTGCATGACGGACGCAAGAGCCCAAACCTGTGCACGTTCTTGTCCATCCGAGTGTGTGCAAATGGATTCCGATGCCTGTGTGTGCATACGTGTCCGTGTCAAAAGGGGTTATCGCTGGAACCAGGAAAAACCTCCTGCCCCTCTCGTGCTCAGATAAGCCTTCAAAGCAGCTGCCGACATCAAACAATGCAGCAGCAGCAGCAGCAGCCGGCCCGAGTGTTTCCTGGACCACACTTACGACCGCGCGAGTCCTGCAGGCAACAACACGGCAAGCTCCCCTCTCTACTAACACACATTTTTTACGACGTGAACACAAACACTCATTAGCACATCCATTCACATCCATATTCATGCGGAATTCATATTCAAACTGGGGCTGTGCTCTGTTAATCTGCCGGAGAGGAGGCAGCGGGGCCCCTGAGGTTTAGCGCTTTGCTAAGTTAATCAAATCAACAAGAGGAACACTAGCACATCTTTAGCCCATTATATAAACGTTAACAAACATATACTCTGAAAACACACACACACACAAAAGCATTTATGATCACACTAAATCCTTTCTCATTAGCCCAGCTATAATGTGGGCGACAAGCTAAATGCAGAGGAGCATCTCTGACATCATTAATGTGTTCATGAGGGTAACAGCCAAAATTTGCAAAGCAGAGTATTTGCATGAAAGTGTGTCTGTAGGCTACGAGAGCATTTAGGTTCATGTTTAATGGCGAAAGCTTCTTAATTGGCCACTACACTCCTCAGCACAAATATGTAGAGCCAGAGGCATGTGGTGCTAAAACACAATCCAGGCTCGTCTCTATGTCTGCTGGCTTCACAGTAACATAGAGCTGACCTGGGACCTGATTTGGGCCGAGGGTACATCCATACTACTATGTTGTCCTTTTAAAACAGTGTTCAGTAATTACTGTAAAACCAATGGTGAGAGAAAAGAGCAGGGATTTCCATGTGTTTGTTTGGTTGATTTGTACGTTTGTTTGCGAGTAAGATTACACAAAACCTTTGAAACGGAATATGCCAAGAAACTTGATGGAAGGATATGACATCGGCCAAGAAGTCCAAATTTAGCGCCAATCCAGAAAAATGGGCAGATACAAGAATTTTTATCACTTTTGTTAACAATTCGACATAAAACCTTTTTCTCAGGGAATGAGTCATGGAAAGTAGGCAGAAGTCAGTTTGACAATTTGGTGCAGATCAGAATAAAAGTCCAGATTTAACTGAATTAAATATGTTTTTATGGGGGGGGGGGGGGCATGCCCTGTCCCATGCCCTGTCCTAAATAGGGCAAGAAACTACTACCAATGTGTAGCTGAGATAATAGGGATTCAGTTTTGCATCAACGGTTTTTATTCAGTAATGTGCTCACAGAATTTGTCGTATTTAAAAAAATTGAAGCGAAAACTCGGGAAGAGGTCTGAAAATGTAATATCCAGATGTGTGGGAAGAGTGCAACATGGGCCTTAATGGAGATCTGCCCACTAGTGTTGTCAATCTAGGTTCTAAATGTCTATGTTTTTGCCCGGTCGGACTTAAATGAAAACACTGGGCCGACTACATGTTAGCGTGGATGTAGCTGGGTCCTATCTGAGCAGTCCAGGATCCCACTGGCTCACCGTGGGTCTTGAGTCTCTGTGTGTAAATGCCAGCGAATCCTAGCTATCTTCAAAATGTAGTTTTCAATAACAAAGGGCGTGAAATGCCCGGGAAATTCAACACATTGCAATAATTATAGTGGCACACCATCTTGCTGTCAGCACCGGCGTTCTCTCACGTAACATTTTATTTGTATTCCTCTATTTGGAAGAAGAAGCTTTTGGATCGGGTCGAATTCTCCTCTGGGTTTACCGGCGTTTTTCACAGCAGAGTTTTTTGACCTGACACTGTGTGAAAGCTCGGGTGTAAAATGAATGATGGCTCAATTCCAATTAGGTGTTTCAGTTTCAGGGTCCTGCTCTTTGGCACGCTGGCTCCCTGTCACGCTGACATGTTTTACTGGGATACTTGGACCGCACAGAGTCATCGTTATTCAGTAGCACCTGTGCTTCTCCTGCTATTACATGTCAAAATGTCTCTGCGGCGTCTCTGCGACTGGGCTTGAACCATTTATTAAAAGATGCATGTCCAATTTTTGACAGGTCGGAGCAGGACTCAAACTTCGGACCCTTGAAGACGCGTAGTATCGCTCTAGTCCTCTTTGACTTTGCTTCTGCCACTTCATCCTCTACCCAACAAGCCCTCTGCCTAACTGTGTCTTTACAGTGTTTCTGACTCACAGCGAGTGACAGGCAGTTGACAAGACCTAAGAGCCAACTCAGACTATCAGAGTATCTCATGTCAGGCAGCCAGATTTGATTTGGACCCTTTTTGTAACAAGCTCAAGACAAAGTTAAAATGCAGTTGCTCCCCCGTCTAATGTGATTGCAGCGAACTTATTTGATTCTCTGCCCCAGCTTCGAGAGCAGCACTTTTCGCGACGCCCTGGGATTTGTGTAACAATTTCAAACTTGGATTCAACTTCATTCTTTGCCACCCACTCTCTCGCTGTCCCCGAATCACGCTTCTGTTCCTAGCACTAAAAGTAAATTGAGGGCACTCTCAGAAATAATGCCGCAGTGTTTCTTTATTAGTTAATTTCACATCAGCGCAGTAAGAGTGGGGGAAAAAATCGAATCAGTGTCTAGATGAACATCTTTCTCCATTAAAACGTACAATATGCAGCTTGAGACACTTCTGGGCTTTCAATACAAAACAGAAGACCTTGTTTGATGAAATCATGAGGCAGCTTGAGATCATGGGAGTTGTTGTCATCACTTCCATAGCTGATGAAAGTCTACCTGACACGACTAAAGTTCAGGGATGAGGTAATGTATTCAAGTTTTTATTTGTGAACATTATGTAGCAAATGGCAATGAATAATCGTGATCCACTCTTAGTGAGGAATGCCAACAGGCCGTAAAGAGGGTTTGACTCAATTACAAGAAAAACAAAATGAAACATCTTACAACCCTGAATAGAATTTGTCTAAAATCTGTAATCGAACATTGTTGGAAACATTTTGGATAGCATTAGTACACAAGCCAATAAAATAAGAGACGTTGTTCCAATCGTTTCTTAGACGCTTTATGAATAATATATATTTTTCAAAACCCGCTCTACGTCTGGTGGTATTACGTGAAGGAGAATCAAAAGTGATCTTAAGTGCCGCTAAACTTTTTGCACAGCACCGTAATCGAGCTGCATCACAGATTGCCCTACAAGTACTGAGCTGTCAGTGGCTCTGTGTAGCGCCGTTGTTTTATTCACGGTACAACAATGTTCTTCTGTATTCAGCAGTTGTATTGTCTACCACAGTGATCCGCCGGGTTGTTAAAGCCCTCTTCAGCGATGCTCAGTAGAAAGCATGTGTTCCGTCGGGAGCACTACAGCACCCTACCTCTCAGGCTCAATTACGTGTGCGACATCTGTCCTGACTGACGGCTCACTTCAGCGTGTGACTGTGACTCTGTTTGTTTCCTGTGTATTTGTATATATATATGTGTGTGTGTGTGTGTGTGTGTTTATGGTGAGTCTGAATGGCGGTAATATTATGGAGCGGGGAGCCCTGTCCGCTAAAGTAGATGAGATGTGCGAGAAAATAGCAAGCCAGACGCAGTGATAAAATCTCTTTCCATCTGGAGTCCTGCCTGGGCCGCAGCTTAGAGCCAGGATGTGCATAAACACGACACACACACACACACACACACACACACACACACGCCAGACGCAGAGAAGGGAATGTTATTGTAAATGAAAGTGAGAGGTGATGGCGAGGCTAGAGAAGGGGGGGGGGGGGGGGGAGAAGAAGAGAGCCGAAAAAACCCAGAAGTGTCAGTGCAAGGAGAGATGAGGGAGATGCAATGCTCCCGTCACAAACAGGCCTTTGCTCCCAATCAACACCGAGAGACGCAGAGACATAACTTCCCTTGTCTATTTATCGGCACGTTCTCCTGACTGCTCACCTTTCTCGCCAATACATCTTACTCTTAACTTTCTTTGCCCGCACCACTCAACCATTTGTCTTCACTAAAAGAGATTGCTATCTTCATATGTTTCCCCTTCCCATTGTTGCTGCTCCATCTTAATTCGATCACTTCTTCCCTCTGCAATCGTACGCTGTGTGCTTCAATCACCCGTGTGCCTCTCTCCCGCGATGGAGCTTGACGAACAGCCGTATTGACGTAACCATAAGCCTGCATGACCAACGCCGACTGGGGGGGGCCGAGGCGTGGACCAGACTTAAATAGAATCTGGAGCTTCCGGATTGATTGGGGGGGGGGGGGGAGAAGATTGAACGCGGCGGTACAGGGAAGGTAAGGGGAGGTGGGGGTGTCTCCGTGTCTCCCAGGGTAGAAGACAGAATGTGAGACGACGTCTCCCCGTGCAGTCTCTCATTAAGTGAAGTAGAGGAGTGCAACTTGGCTGACTCCCTTGAGAAAGGAAAGGAAAATCCAGGGAGACATACAAATCAGATACACACACGCAAACACACACACACACACAAACCACACACAACGCTGAGCTCAGCACAAGCATGATTCAGCCACTTTTACTCCGTGTGTGTGTTTAACAGCGCACAGCCTCTGCTAAGCACAGAGAAATCAACACCTCCGTTCTTTGCCCTCTCCGCAAACGCTTAAAAGGTTGCACGTGTGCAGGAAACACACAAAAGAAGAAGATAACTGCATTTTGACCTTGGGCGGGCATTGCTTTACAGATTACTCGCTTACTGTAGGGCCACTGTTTTAGCAGGTGAAAGGATCCTTTTTCTCCGCTGAAAAAAAAAAAAAAGTAGGCCATAACTGTAATGAAAATGGAAACTGTGACGGCAGAAATGTAGTATTTTACAGCAGCTTGTTCTGAAAATGATTCGCCCAAAAGCTCTTGTCCTGCCTAATTGAAATTCCGGCTTCTCGTCTCCAGCCTCTTTCCCCCCTCTTTCCTTTTCTTTCCCGGCTTCCTCGATTTGTGCAGGCTAATTGCGTTTAGAACTGGTATGGCGGTTAGTGACTGCATTAACCCTAGGAGTCACATCAGGCAGAGACTATTTAAAGTGCATCCCTATAGCGCCAGTTGTATTGTGGGTAATGCCCCGGGGAGGTGTAACCAATCACATTGGAGTGGAGTGGAAGACCCTCATCATTTATTGGTCACACACTATTCAGCATCACCCCTCTACCCATTTCAAATAGCGTCGCTCCTGTCTCCATTCCTCTCTTTTCCAATTTCCTCATTGCTGCCTTTTTTTGGCGCCGTCCATCTCATTTTCTTTTCTTCAGAACCGCTCACTGCCAAACTTGGATTTTTTTCTAATCACAGATCTGAAGATGGACCTCTTCCTCCTTTCTGTTGTCCAGCGGCGGTGAACGACAGAGGGGGCTTTTGTTTGTTAATGTACCAAGGCTTTGGGTCTCCAGCTCCATCACTACAGGACTGAGGATGGATGTCGCCTGCCAAACGCGGAGGCTTGAATCTGTATCTCAGCCAGCGCAGTGACTCCTATGGTGCCGTCTATGACAGTGAGGCTATACGGTAGCTTCAGAAGCAGGAGCAGTGTGACACTCGTCCCCGCCAGGGCTTGTTGTTCTGCTGGCTGTTGGACTCGCTCGCACACAGGCTGGTGCGTAGGATAAGGACAACCACGACGGCCGTGTCAGGCTGTTGTCCGTTTCTCCTACAATCTGATGTGTAGGAGGAAATCCTAGCACGCGCACATGCACAGGCAACACACAAGAGCACAGAAACACACTCTCGCATGCAACGGACCAAGCTTAGTCAATCTCTCAGAAGATCAGAGAGTGGGGGTGTGTACGAAGAAACTACACGTGGCCTTTGACCTCAAACAGCTTCAGCGCACTCTTAATCACAGGCAGCGCAGCACAAACAACTTCTGTGGTAAAGAAAAAAAGACGGCTCCTCCGAAAGAGAAATACGAATGTTAGAGAAATTACAAGACAGAATTGACTTTAAAACAGAAAGGTTGTCTGTAACCAGCTCAAACCTTGATGCTTCAGAACTTTTTACTGATGCATTTGTGTGACATTTATTGGACCCATTTCTTGTCGATCCATCTTTGAGCAAGTATAATAATGTTTACCTCAGCCACAGTTGCTCTGTAGCAATCGAAAATGTAAGAAATGGAAAAGGCAGTTTAGAGAATCCAATTTTAGTTTTTCCAAAATCGTGCTTTAATTTATTTTTGGTCTCTTGGACGCAATATAACACTGAAATCTCATCTCTTTACAAAATTTAAAATGGCTCACACATTAGTATTTAAATATATAGAGGATGTGGACTTAACTCTACTATACCACGCCCTTCAGGAAATACAAGGCGTTTAAGTAGCTTCATATTTCAGTTTGTCCACTAGCTGGTTGCCAACTGTGTATATTTTATTTAGTGCGGCTGGAAGCTTACAGCACCTAGATAAGTTGACACAATGAGATTCCACGTACAAGGCGATTCATCTGTAGGTGTGAAGAACCCATATTGTTTTAAGAATTTAGGCCATCATTTCATTTAACGGAGATTTCTGATTGAACCATGAACCTACCCACCCATTCCAAATGTCACTCAAACTTTTTCCTGCACAACAGGGATTTGTGCCATGATGGAAAATTATTATTTTTCATATGGTCAATGTAAAGGACTGTATTTATGTAGCACTTTTCTTAGCTCCAACCACTTAAATACATACAGTGCTACTATTTTAACTTTTCAATCACACATCGTCGGCCGTCAGGGTTCAGTGACATTTCAGTGACATTTCCGCACGCTGACTACAGAAGCCAGGGATTGAACCTCCGATCTTCTGGTTAGCCAACCTGAGTCACAGCCGCTCATATGTGTGTAATACTCCCACACTGCCTGAGGCAATGTTGGCCCATTCCCATTTGATCAATCTGGTATCAGAGTGTATGAGAGGGAACCTTTCTGATTGCTCACTCCCTTTAAAGACAAGGAGAAAAGTCTCAGTTGAGCATCTTCTTAAACAAGGAGTGGCAGGGATCGTTTTCCAGTCAATCACCCACATTTACCGCTGGGGTGCCTGCTTCTGTGTGACAGACAATACAACACATGCAAACACTGTGTCATCCTATCAGGGAGAGCAGGTGTCCAGGTGCACCACTGAGACGGTTTTCTTCCTCCAGCGGCAGGGATCCAGTTCCATGTTAAAACCCCTCACCTGCTCTTTGTAGAGAAAGGTGACAGTGGATGAAATGCAGCCCTGGGACTAATCCTTAATGCAGCACTCAGGGTACAAATGACTGTGTGGCCTTCCACCCCTACAATTAACCCAACCACCCCACCGCCAGGCACGCAGCCTCACACAGAAACATTGCTCCTGTCTGCCCTTCTATGTCATATCCCTTCTCCTCATATTTCCTCTGTAATACTCTCCTGCTAGTGGTTGCCTTTTGACATCACCCTTGAAACATATCTTCTGCAAGGGCAGCATCTGCAAAGGCCTTTTTTTTCCACCACAAGAGAGCGAGAGCAAATTAAAAGAAAGAGGCCACGGCTGATGAATGGACACAGACAGATTACAGAGGGAGGAAAAACAGGAGGATGAGGAAGAGGGGGAGGTGTTTGCACACAAAGGTCCCACGGAGGCGTGCAGCTGCCAGGGATCAGAGAGGGTATCAAAAAGAACAGCAGAGAGGAAGACGGGAGAGAACCTGCCGTGTACCCTTGACCTCCAAAACTGGGTTAAGAGGTTACAGAGACAGAAAGAGATTACAAAGTCCCTCAACACCTCTGCTTGCATACCATGGCAAGCTCCCACTCACACACAGATCTATAAATACTGTGAGCCATCAGCAGTGCAGTTTGATGAGCCCTGCCCTACATACTAGAAAATACAAATGCTGATGTCCAAAGAATAACACTTCTTCAACTGAAAAACAAAGCCTAAAGATGTGTTAAGTAGCCTCTATTTTTGCAGTCTGACCCAATAATGACCAAAAAAATTATATAAATATCAACATCTCTCAGTTCCACACACTGGTTGAACTGGGCCACACAAAAGTTCAACCCAAAGTTCCACCCAATAACCTTTTGGGTTGCAATCTGACCCTGAGAAAGGTCAGCCACGCCTGGGCATGAAGGCATGAAGTTATGAAGTTATGAAGTTATGAAGGGAATGGAATGCCCAACTCCAGCAGCTGTGAGCCTTTTGGATGGATCTGTGGGTGCGTGCCTCTCAGGAAAGAGTGGGAGGAGGAGGCTTGTGTACGGTTCGTACCATCCACACATCACGCCAACACACCGGGTGCGTTATTGAAACGGCTCAGGTCAAGGAAAAGGTGTGGGAAGGAAGTACGTGAGCTGTGAGTGAGGGTTTATGAGTGAGTCGGAGAGATAGAGATAGAGAGAGAGAGAACAACAGAGTGATTGAGTGGAGAGAGACAGAGAGAGAGTCAGAGAGAGAGAGATTGTTCTTTCCCCCGGTCAGAACAGGTGGGACTCTGTGTGACTCTGGAGGGCAACACTTCTTCTCGCACTCCTTCCATAGGATACACACATCACATCGAGGGCTACTTCTTATTAATACTTTGTATACGTGATCCGTCTTGTTGCTCGGATTTCAACAAAAATCCTGTTTCCGAATTAGTTGGACTTCCAAAAGTAAAAACAACAACACATCAAGTTCAAGATAACAGCACACTGTGGTGTGTCCTTCATTTTTGTGTATTTGTATACCTACATTTTATATATACTTAAAAAATTACCTCAAACTATCTGACAGAGCAAACCTAGATAATATTCTCGAATAGGATATCGGGTTAGGAGCCCTTGACAAACTATAATGGTACAGCTTATCGACCCTGTGCACAATACGTAATGGGTCCTTATAAGCTGCCCTTTAAGGATATATGAGCACTTTATGTGTGTGTGTGTGTGTGAAACTGAGGGATCAGCAAAGACTCGCAGCTCAACTTTGCCCTCGGACTCAAAACATTTTAATCCAGCCTTGAAAAATAATGCAACACAACTTAATCTCTGAAGAATAATCACAGTTACACTGCCACAAAAGAGGGGCTAGCTACGTCAGCATTCCATTAGCTCTTTGTGTATTAAAAGAGGATAAAGGAGTAAACTTTCATCCCCGAAACTGGATTTGAATTCAATAGATAAAATTGCAGACATATTTGAATAATTGTATCACATCATCTGCATAACAAGACACAAAATGTCATTAGTAGAGCACAAAATACAAAAAAGTGGAGGTCTTTTAATTTAAACATGGCTCCAAAGCACCACCAGTCATCAAAGATGTTTATAGGTAGTTGGAGAGGTCATTAGCTGGTGAAGAGGTTACTGATTGGTTGCTGATTGAATGATCAAACAAACTGCAAACTATGACTAAAGGTTTGATAAACTACAACTGGGGTTTATCTGTACATGTTTGTGAGTATTTGTATGTTCTTAGAGGCTCACCGGTGACGTTGGTGCGTGCACTGTACGATCCGAGGTACCTCCCGTCTGTGTTGGGTGTGTAACACTCAAACAGGCCCTGGTCCCCGGCCTGCACTTTGGTGATGTGCAGCACAGCTGAGTCGCGGCTCAGCCTCTCCACAAAGATCTCTTTGCTGTTCACCCTCTGGGCGTACACAGTGTAGGCATAGTTTGGCTGAGCTGTGCTCACGATGCGGATCTCCCGGTCCTGTGCCGCTGCCAGGTACATGGACCACTCAAAGTCCTGCTCCACCCCGTCTTTGTAGCCCGTCACGTTGCACCAGATGGTCACGTGGGAGCCCTCGGTTCGTATCAGCGGTCCACTCTCCACCGTCACGACTCTCTGAGCCACGGCAACACCGGCTACAGACGAAGGAGGGGAGACAAAGGATGGTGTGGGGGGAGAGAGAAAGAAAGAATAAAAAGAAGAGTTACAAACTGTAGTTTAAATATAAACCATTGGCAGAGTTTATGCATCTGACATCTTCAGAGACAGCCCGACGCTCACACTTTGAGGTGGAGGTGTTCATATACACACACATTCACTCAAAGCACACATGGTTTACAAACCCCAACAACCTGAAAAATTCACACATTCACAACTCTTTTCAACAGCCATGATCCAATCACGCTCGCTGCTGCTTCACACACTCGCATGTTAAACCCTCGCCACAGGGACGGCACTGCAGCTGCACTACACTGAGGTGTGAGGAAGCCATCTGGGAGTTAGGACAGAGGTCAGTGTGAGCTGGTTAAACAGCAAAAAGCCAGCAGAGCATGTTAAGTGTGTCAAGCTGCACGGAGTACAGGTGTTTTCGAAATGGATAATAAATACTTTCTTGCCTGACGCATCATTACTTTTTAGTGCCCATCGAGATTCCTCAGCCAGGATGTGCATGGACTACTCATTAGAGCTCAAATGATAAATTAGCCCAGCGGATATATTGGCCAATAATAATCACTGCTCATTGGTCCGGTGGCTCAAAGGTGACAGGAGATAACAGGACAGAGGAGCCAAACATCCAATTGGTATGTTCTGGTCATTAAGAGGTGTTGTCATATCATCCAGAGAGTGTGACACTCATTTTTCACAGTAATTTTCTCCTACTCAGTGAATATCACAGTTCCTTACAGGTATCGTAATGATAAATGCTTGGAAGTATGCTTATGTACAAGTACAATTTTTTAAACTCTCAATGAGTCACTAACCACTAGAGCCCAACTGATGCAGATTTTTGGGGGCTGATGCAGATACCCATTTTGGAGAGTAAACATGTTCAGATAGCGACATACACAAACATATATATATAAATGTATATACATGCACACGTATACATATATACACACGTTTTTAGATACATGAAAATAATTTCTTCATTGTTTATTCTGTAAAATAAAACCCCTGTACATATCAATAAATATAAACAAATACTCATAATTGTGAACAGTTCATATCAGCCATAAGTCAATCGGGCTCAACCTGCCACATAATGGAGATTAAGATATATAATGATACAAATCAGATGTTCAAATGGAAGCCTAGGTCTGTACATTTTAATGAAATACCAGAAGGTTAAATGGAATACCTCAATTTAAAAAAACTGCTTCCTGAAAAGACTTCATTATGTTCAAGGTCAGAATTTCTAATTCAGTTTAAACATCTTCTCACTCAGTTCTATCAAGACGTTTCTATGAACGCTTTTGAATGTTCATTAAAAAAAAAAAAAAAGATTAAACACAACAAACACAAGTTTAATGAGAGAATGTGTTGACAATTGGGAGTAATTGACTTGTCACGAAGGCCGACTGTTACTAGTCTTTTTGTTGCTTCATAGCCTGTATTTATGACAAGCGACATACTGTATGGGAATCCTGCCTCAATCCCTTGCATGCATCCACACAGACACACACACATAACATTCACCATTCAGGGAACAACTACAAACATCCCTCTCATTGCAGCCGGAGACAACAGAGCACTTACACATAACCCCCCAAATCCAGACAGAGTGACAAGCACGCTGTTTCCTGTCTGCACAAGCAACTGGGGACTGCAGCTGGGTTTGTTTGTGTGTGTGTGTGTGTGTGTGTGTGTGTGTGTGTGTGTGTGTGTGTGTGTGTGTGTGTGTGTGTTAGTGTGTGAGAAAAAGAGGCTGTAAGAGGCTGTGTCTGTGGGCACAATGCTCATCATTAATAATTCACCAGAACAGCTTTTTAACTTCAACATCCTCTTTCCTCTCATTGTAGCTTTCCCTCACACTTCCACTACACCGCCACCTTCATTCACCTTTATTAGCTCCAGACCATTTACACTCCTGTACTGTACGCCTGTGCACAAACATGCACGGGCGTGTGTGTCTGTAGTACAATAAACGGTTATCTTGTTGTCACCTTTGCAGATTGCCGTAACTGGTTTGAGTTACTGCACATTGGTGTTTGCAAACATGAGATTCTGCCTGTGTCGATCACAAGTCGTGTGTTTCCCTTCTGAGCTCGGAGCGTCAAGTCTCTGTCTATCGCTTGCCTTTTGAAACTCATCCCACTGATGAGCTGATACAATCTTCACAAATCTCTGATTTACAGTCCCTCGCTTAAATGGGATTTGAATTCAGTCACAGTGGCATAACATAAATGAACACTGATTAAACTAATCATTCCTTATGGCTAGATCTCTACTAAAAGACCCCCACACAACTCATCAAGATGTAAATTCTCTCAGATTTACCCATGAATCCCTCTAATTCAAATATTTAACTCTAACTATGGAGCAAAAAGAATAAAAATAGTGTGAAAAAATAATGCGAATGTGCTTTTTAATAATGTACATGTAAATGTCATTTTCCAACATGCACATCACATGCATTTTTTATGCAGTTCTAGTGAATCATGAAACATATGTCCCTAGGCTTCCTTTACACAGATGTAACTACTTTTTAACTTGGATTAAAAAGTGTTAAGGCCATTTGTTGATGTTTTCCGTTTGTATTTGGAAACAGACAAATAAAAAACACTTAAGGACAAGACTGCCACAAAGGCCCAAAGTCGCCTTCAATTCAGTCCAATAAATATTTTTATACTTTTTTCCATCAAGAACCATGAATTACTCTCTGAGTAATCAGGTATAATGCCAAACAAAATAAATAAATCCTGAAATTATATAAAAAAATGGATGAAAACTTTTCAGGATACTCCCCCTGATCAGGATCCACACCAGATAGTAATGGGTTCTTTAAAAAAAAACACATATTTCCTCTAAGATTTCTGTTGGTGAAAATGGAGAGGGAGATTTGTTATTCTGTCGGGAGTGTAACGACCCTGAATACACAATAGAAACATCAACTATATTGTATTTTGATACGAGGGGGATGAGAGACCCCAACCTTCTGCACGCAACCTCTGCAGGAGAAGCGAATGGATTTCTGAAAATAATTTCACCCCGTGCAATGATTTATTATTTAATATTATGAATTGTACAGGGTTCTGTTAAACCGTGATGAGGTTCCTGATATCAGCAGCTACTTTGCACATCTCTTCCCGGCTGTGCCTCCATATCGAGCTGCCTCATCCCCAGAGGTCACAACCTGTGAAACATCACACGGACGTTTAAAAAGTGAGTTTACATACAGATTGGCAGAGAGTCAGCAGACAGGCGTGCTGACTGAGCCTGACAGAGCGCGGTAAGAGATGCATTAGGTAAGAGGAGCAACCGTCTAATTCTGACTCAGACCCCTGGTTCCCTGCTTTTCCTCACTGTGATGTCAGAGTGCTAATCTGGCGGCACAGAGTCTTCTTCTCCCCGTGTCTCATGTTGCAGCGACTCATCTAGAGCTGCTGGAAACACATTACTCACCCCCTCAAGAAAATATAGACATTGCTGAACTAAGACCCGTCCTGCTGTCATCCCTCTGAAACAAGTTGCCTCCTTACTTCCGATTAGTCTCAATGCCATCCACCCTGTCTCACCATCCGGTCTCTCTCTCTCTCTCTCTTTCTCTCTATGTGTATATTCCTGTCTGTTCTCCGGGGCCTTGCGGTTCTCTGCGTCTTTTCAGGCAGGATTTAAGCAGCTCTGCGAAACTTCAAAGTGCCCATCGCTCCGCAGGCTGTTTAGAAAGGCTGACAATGACATACCAAAGCCTGCAGACCTTCAACTGATTGCACCATTCCGCCCCCCTTACGCAATAATCCCGGGCCCCGCAACCTCCCCCCCCCCGATTCTTCACCTCTGGCTGCGCTGCCTCGATCACCCAGAGTTCCCAGATATGCTCAAGAAGGCCTCAGACTTTTCTATTATTAACACTCGTCTCCATCTCTGCATACCGTGGATGATTTGCTACCCTTCTCCTCCTCCTGCGCTCACTCTGTTTAGCTTTCCTTCCCATGTGTCTCATCACTCATTTTGGCTGCCGGATGCTTCCCTCAGCTTGTTGACTGGACGCAGGAAACATTCGTCCAGTGTCAGATGATGGGGAACGATCACGGAGAAGCTCTCGAACTGACCTCGGTGTTCTTCAGCTGGAGCATGCATAGCAATGGGAGTGTATGACCAAAAACACACGCACAGAAAAAAGCTGCAAAGAGGATTAAGCTAAGTGGAAGGGGGGGTTAAACACTAATCCAATCATTTGTGGCCAGTGTCTTATTCTCAGAGGAAACAGCAGCAAGGCCACAAGCATCCATGCCTGCGAGTCCCCATCACTCCGCTATGACACATGGTAATTACACACCTAGGCAGGTGTATAATAAAAGTCTGGCGCGTGACACAGAGGGCATCCTGCAGTGCTGAAATGTGCTAATGTAAGAAATCCAGCTGTCCATCATTTCCTCTCGCTTTGCTCTCATGTCTTACTAATATTCACAAGCAAACATTTTCCCTTATATTTCTGGATATATATAATTCATGCTTCTAACATGCAACATATGCAAAAATGAAAAAACAAGACAGAAAAAGAAAATTACCCGGTGAAAAAGCAGTTTCACACGTTAAAGACACAGATGAAGAAGACAAGAGAGTTCGCCACACCTCTCGCCTGAATAATTCTGTGGATTTGATGCTGTTGCGAACACGTCTGCACTGCGTTGCCAATGTGTGAAAAGCAAAATGGGTAAACTCCAGACCCAATCCTCCGGTCTTGACCCGCAGGTCAAGTCTAAAAATGGTTTAAGTGAGCAGGGCTCAGCCAGACGAGCCTCCCTCAGCAGGCTCTACAGACGTACCGCTGAGAGCACCCCCACCACCTGCGCCTCTGGCTGCTTTGGGAGCAACAAGGCCTCCGACTCAGACCTTATACAGCGATCAGCGAGCACAGCGGAGATGATCACCTGAGCCTCTCTCCCCTCCAGCTATCCACTAATCTATCTGCTAATTCCAGAAATATCTGTCTCTCCACAAACGTTTATCTTACCGGGCTCACACTTGGCAAGTGTACTGTTAAGGGCCTAGGGGCGTGCAGTGTCCTATTCAGAAAAATGTCGGACACTTGATACATTCATTATTTTTTCAGTACTTTAACATTAAGCTGAACTGTGAATTTATTTATAGATTTTACAGATTTTATTTTCGACCCTGTGGGCCTCAAGCTCTGCCCTGAATCCTACAATCCATCAATAACCTTTAACCCTGACTTGCTGTCAATACGTGAGTTTACAGTAATAAACTGATGCTCACATGCATTCCTGCAGTAGATTAAAATGCAGCGCTTCCAAATGCTTCTCCTCTCACATCTGTGTCTGACCACGATCCAGCTGAAGAATCTATCTTTGATTCCCCTCATCTATGTGTTTACGATCCATTTCTCCTCTGGCTTCCAAAGTGCTCTTCTGATTGAATGAGTCGTTCGTCCAGCTGCTCTGCAATTCCTGTTTGGAAATGCCACAGGGGCTGTTAAACGGTAAAAATGTAAACACACAATTTGAATACACAGGCGACCGGCGTGCTGTACTAGTGGCAACAGGGACAATAGCAAATCCGTAACCAACTGGGCCCTCAGTAATGGGAATGGCCCCAATCAGCCCAGCCACAGCCTTGACTGGTTGGTCGGTCGATATCTGTAACTCTTTATTGTTTATTCTGGCTAGTTTTTACTTTTTCAGAGAAAGGCATGAATGGACATAACCCCTCAACTCAAAACATCTCTGCACACACTTTCAGGGGGAAGTTAAAGAGCAGTGGAACGACAGCCGCTACAGCCAGTGAGTGATGAATTAATTATGAGCCAGCTCGGACCCAGTCAATGTCCCATCTCCCCAAGGGAAGTTCAGACTCATCCCACCGATCTGAAATCTTGTGAAGATTCTCAGACAGCGAGGTAGCGCTGAGGCGAGGAAAGGATTGCATAGATGGCGAGCGGGGAGTGGAAAAAGAGAGAGAAGAGGGAGAAGCTAGAGAGAAAACGACAGCTGCCTCCGGGGTGCCGAACACCACAGAAAAAAAATGCTCAGAGTTAAGTGAATATATGTGCCACTCACTTGTGTGCAGCATATAAACGCAGTATATTACGGAGAGAATTAAACACTGGAGAGAAGGGAAGAACAGTGTTTTCCTCTGCACACTCCTCAAAGCTGGTTTAACCATTCTCCAAAAAATCTCTCGGCGCCTTTCTCCCTTTAGACTCCGAAAAGCATTTGACCCCGTTAACATCATTACCAGAGAGAGAGCAAGATGCGGGAAGAAAGGAGGGAGAAAGATGAAAGCGATAGAAAGAGGAGACACTGGCATTTAACAGGATGTGGCCATGGTACCACGACTCCTGAAACGAAGTAAACCTCCACGCGTTTAATTATGTTTTGGCCTACAAAATCATAATTGCCCAAATTATGTATGGACACCGCTGTGAATCATGTGAATTTGTGCAGTGTGCTGTTTTCAGACAAAGTTTCACATAGGAAGAACTCAGCCGGAGTTTATCAAGGAGACCAGTAACATCTCTTACAACAACAGGAGAGCATTCAGGCGAGGGCTGGCGTCCAGATCAAACACGGAGGCAGGACAAGACGTATCAATTCTGCTGCAGATATAATGTGTTGACATCGACACAGGTGTCAATTCAAATCACCAAAAGCCCTCAAATCTCATATTTGCCTGCATCTTCTGACAGGCACCTTATTTTCATCCTGAAATATTCATGTTCTTTTTCTCTTTTTGCGTCCGACGTGTGCATCAACACGCCCACCTGCTGTATTCTCAAATGGTCTCACTCTGACATTCGCTGGAAATTTTACCACAGGGCTGGCGAGAAAAACTCAGGAGAATGTCCCGAGATCAGTACATGTCTGAAAGCAACACAATATCCTGGTTTGAGAAACTGTAAAAATGTTCACTCACACACAGAGAATATTTGGAGTCTATGTCTTTTTACACGGCACCGAATCCTCGTGTCACCTTGAAATACATGCCAACATACAAATGAGTGCAGCTCTCTCTCTGTGAATAATAATCATGATTTCCAGTTGTGTTCACAGGAAGAAGGACCTAGCTGCTGGAAGCAGTCAACGGGGAAACAGGTGCGACACACAGTCTATGTTTCATAAAGCATAAAAGAGAGACCAAATGCTCTCACTTCCATTAGAGGGCCAGTTGGACAGGCTAGCAGGCTGCTTTAACAGCTGACACACACTTAGAGCAACTGACCATTACACCCACGCAGCTTTAATCAGAGGGAGGACAAGCGAGTACAGGCGTGTTCACAGAGTGGGAAGACGAAGCCGGCACGCTGTCTGTTATCATGCAATTCTAATGGTGAAGAGGCAAAGATTACGAGATGTTACACAGAGGGAACATTTCACTAAAGCCCTTTTCACACTGGTAAAAAAAAACACACCAATATCTGGCTGTGGTCTGAAATGGGAATGCAGGGAATCGGCAGTCACTCGACTCAGGTTATTAATCGACCACGACTTCTTCTTCTTCTTCAGTCTAGACACTGATGCTGGACCTTCACCGGCACAAAAGGTACAACATCCATTTAACTTCCAGGCATTAGCGAGCATGACAGCCATGAAGGTTTATAGACTTCATGGTTTTTTTAATCATTTTGCAACTTGCAACATCATTATTATTTCGACATATCTAAGATGCAACACTGACAAGTCCGGGAGGTGAGAGAGAGCTTCTCATTTTTTAAAGGAAAGAAGATACAATACATTTTCTTTATCCCAAACACAGGCACACTCATGCAATTGTAGGGAAATTTAATCTCTGCTTTTGACCCATCTGGTGTAGGTCACACAGAGCAGTGAGCGACCATGTACGGCGCCCGGGGAGCAGATGTTGGGGGAGTAAGGTGCCTTGCTCAGGGGCATTATACAGGGTAGGGAGAATCCTCTTGGATTATGGGACAAATCAATCCAAGTTCGTCTTTTTGTATTTTCTCCGTGGAGTCGAACCAGAGACCTTTTCTGCCCATAGTCCAAGTTTCTACCACTAGTCCATCGCATTTGTGACATCGAACATGCTGTGAGAAAGCCTAACCCTAACTTCTGAGTGGCTTAGAAAGCAGGAAACTCGGCCAGGGGGCAAAGAAAGAGAACCGCACATAAACAAACAGACACACACATGTATAGTGCATGATTATACTGCACAATCATCCCTCCTGTGAGGCTCACTCAATCTTGTGCTAGAGAACAAAGAGTTCACAACCAAATATCTTGTGTAGTTCTTCTTTTTGCCAGAACTGGGACAGAGCTGAAATAGGTTTTATATATCCGGGGGGGGGGGGGGGATATGGCTTATTCACTTTATTCCCAGGTAAACATAACCTGGGTGGCAACCAGATCCACCTACGAGCACCTTTGTCTCTCACTCATTAAAACATGATGTCTTGTTTGTCTAATCCGTACTAAAATTGACATAAAAAAAATCGACAAGCTCTTACAGAGGGTTATGTGTGTGGGTCACGGCAGGACTTCAAAAAGTTACTGTATTCAATAGGCTTTCAAGCTGTTGAACAGAACAGGTTCCGTCTGTTTCCAGTTTGGTGATTATGATAAGCTGAGCGGGTGCTCGCTGCGGCCTCATAACCAGATTCAGATGATAAGAGAAGGATTTTTGCAACGGCTTTAAAAACACAGGACGTGACTCCTTCTGCTTTCAAGTCTCTCAGCAGTCAAGTCCGAGTCAAGCCTCCAATTTTTTGTGATTCAAATCCAGGTCTCAATCCTAGGGGCTCGTGCTCCGTGCCACACCTGGGTCATGTTGTCCTCGGCTCCTTCCGTGCTAACTGGTTCTAATTTATGGGCCCCCCTGGGCTACAACAGTCATGACCCCACCTGTGCTGTTGCGCATAACAGCTGGTGAGACCAGGATGGACGCAGTGGGGGGTTTCCGAGGCCAATTCATTCTTCTGTGCCAGTGTGATACAGTACGCAGGAGGTGCCCGTGGCCTCCAAGCTATAAATGTAACTGTGCAAGTGTAGGGGCTGTGCATGCTGAGCCCAAACGTGATTGGTCTGCGCGGACTGATTCATATTTTCTCCATTCCATTTCCGGTGCATGTAGTATTTTTGAGAGTGTCAACAGCAAAGAGCAGATATTAATCTATCCTTCCCCGCTGAACAGCTGCCTCTTCACACTCCCTCCTACGCCCTCAGCTGCTTCGCTTCTTCCTGCTGGACGTGAAACAGCTTTTGATTTGTCATTGTTTGATCCTGGGTGATCGTTTCAAACGGGGATATAATCAGCCCAACAGGGATTTCTCCTCATCCTTTAAAATAACATTTTCTTAAAACATTTTTCGATCAAAATTCTCATTACCGATGTCAGAAATTGTTTTCCTCCTCCTCCTCCTCCTCCTCCTCCTCCTCCTCCTCCTCCTCCTCATCTGGCAAAGCTGGTTCTCAAATGGTACATGTTGCTTTACCGCTCCGTCCCCTCGACTTGAGGGCAATCATGATCAGTTTTGAGATTTGTTAGACAATCATTAGATGACCCTTGTTTTCCAGCCTGCAGCTATAGTCAACAAAGTGAGCTTGTGCAGTCACTACACCATCATCATCACATATGGCAAAGCTGCAGCAACATATCGACGGACAAATCTTAAGTAAAGACTAAATATTGCGGCTGGGTAGCACTGCCATTCTTCCACACAGGCCATTCTACACACACATTGATGGACATATAAAAATCCTCAAGGATTGACCATACTTTCCGCGTTTCTCAAACGAAGGTCTGCATCGGCCAGGTTCTCCACGCATGTGTACCAGATCCCACATTCCATTCCATTCCGTTGCATCATGACCAAGCGTAGCTGCTGTTTGTGTCTCCTTCTACTCCTTCAAAGATGGCTTGTACAAACGAGAGTCCCAGCAGATCTCCTCACACAGACTTTCTTCTAAACCAGCGTGTATGTTCTTCATCATCATCATCTTCTTCTCTTTTTTGCGACCAAATCAAGAGCACGCCACCAGCTGGACTGGAAAGTATCACACAACAGGATATATTGTACCTGGAACAGGCGCAGGTGATGTGTACAGTCATGGCAGTCACACATTTTTAGCTGCACATAGAGGTACGTATAGGGGTCCATGTGTTAAGTTAACGTCACACAGACTAAAAATCACCTTTACTGTGATCTGAACCCAATTCTAACACCAAAGTAACTTAATCCTAAAAAAAACCTTTGAAAAACATTTTGGTCGGTCCTCACTTTCCCCAAAATGTCTCCATGCCGTAACGTCTATGCACAACATGGCCTCACAAAGAAAGAAGCACACACCATACATCATGCATTCAAAAATAGTGTGTATTGTCCTTAAATGGGAAAACAAGAACTAAACCCAGTAGTTACAATGTGAGCAATCAATTAAGAGAAAGAAATCCACGAGCTGAATATAGGAAGTAATTACACTCTCCATCATTTTCCCCATGAATGCTGCTGTCAACGTGCTTTTAAACTCCGCTTCATAGATCACTGGAATAAAAAAGGAACCAATTTTCCAAACAACACTGAGCCACTCTACGCCCATCATCATCTGGACAATAGCACCATATCAAATATAATTATTTACAGAGTATATACACACACATATATATATATATATGCTAAATGGCTGCTGCCAAGAGTAAATTGATTTTTGCCAAATCTATATTGGTAAACAATTACATGAGTGACAGATGGTTACAGTTAGTGTGTGTGTGATGGATACTAACAGGACTGTCTGTGCCAAACTGAAGTGCTTAAACTTAACAATATTTTAATTGAAAATATGGACGTTATCTCATTGACTGTTTATTTCTGCTTATTATAGGAGTGGGTGAGGCAGAAAGGTAAGAATAATGAGGAACAAAAACAAAATTGACAGAGTGCTTGTCCATGCATACACAAACACACACACACACACAAACACACACACTTCAAGTACATTAAGCGCCTCCATCCACGCCCTTCGCCAGATCCATTAACTCTATATATGGACACCTGCTACCCCACTAACCTCCTCTCCCCAACCCCCAGCCCTAAGCTATCTGACCCCCTCCAGGCCTCCCCCCACTACCAGACACATCCCCCACTCACTCTCGCTCTCTGAATGACAAAGAGCTGTGGTCTCGAATCTCAACCAAACAAAACTTGCATCCAGACAAGAAAGAATAAAATGTAAAAGCTCCATCCTCATCCTGTCATGAGCAACTTTTAATGGACACTTTGCTGAATTTTTGTGGTAGTAGAAGAAGGAAACAGAGGCATTAAAAAACATTCCACTAGCTTCAGTCATTATCCATCTTGTGCTTGTGCACAATTAAGCCCGACAGCTGTATCTACTTCATGTACAGTGGTTAGTTTGTGTATGACTGGCAGCTTGCTATCACTTCCCACGTGTGCGCATTAAGCTGCAGATTGGAAAGAAAACTAATTAACGATTAATTATTGTACTTCAAATAGACCTTTCCCCTTCCATTGTCAGTCATTTTGTCTTTCAGGCAGTAAAATGCACAGACTTATATATTCATGCATTTATGTATAAGCAGCAACGGCGCACACAAAATGCACACATGCCTTTCTGGTTTTAGGTTTAAAGTGGGAAACGATCAAAATTAACTAAAAATAATGCCGGGGGGGGGTTGCATAAATGAATACTTTTACTCATGCAAGTATTCTTTTACATTAACGCCATCACAGCATATGGATCGTCAGCCGTGTGCAGGTGGGGGGGGGCTTGTCAGTGGGATCTTCTCGGGCTAGGGATCGAGCAGGCATGGGGGAGCGTGTGGCTGCGGTGAAGGACAGCAGCTCTGTGTGTGTGAGTGTATCTGTTGGGGGGGGGGGGGGGGGGGGGGGGGGGGAAGTTAAGTGCAGTCCTCTCGTAAGCCATCATCATTCCCATCACACAACCGCAGGAGGTGCGAGGAACAGACCAACTCCCCCGAGGGAAGGGGGCTGGGTTGGACTTTTAATTGGTCAAGGAAGGTCCTGCTCATAAAAAAGTCCAAGGTAAATGTGCCCGTTAAAACGCAGATTCTTCCTCCAACGCTGTACGGGAGGAGAAAATATCTGGCTTGAATCCCTTGAGGGCCGTTTTTAATTAGTATTCTTTGAAAAGGAGGCTGGGCCTGGTGTTGTTTGGAAAAGGAGGGGGGGAGGGAGGTCAGGGGCTATTCACAAGAGGAGGAGGAAGAGGAGGCAGCTGAAGTACCTTTTAAGTGCGAGAGTGAGATGAGGCAGAGATCCATGCAAATCGCACCTTAAGAACACTCAACGGTTTGCAAACTGAACACCTAAAGGTCAGTTGTCGCATTGTTATCACAAAACATGAGATAAGGGTGACGGGCGTGAGGAGGTGATCAGGCGCTGCCATCGTGACGTGGGACAGTCCTGACGGTTAAACCCAGAGGTGCTGCTGCGGAGACCAGAAGAAAAAAAAAATCAAACACAAAGCAGACGCTGCCTCTGCTCTGTGTCAGGGTACAGCCACTTCACTGATTCACTGTGGCAGGCAGGAAGTCTCCCTCAAGAACTTTGTTACACTTCACACAGTCACTCATCTCCACATGCGAAGTGCAGAGAGGCCACAGCTCTGATCTGGGTCACGGGGGAGGATCGTCATTAAAACAAAAAAAACAAACTCACAAAGACACTGCAGGAGAAGAACGGCTGAGATTATCCCACAACTAACTTCTGATCTACTGCTCTACTACCAATAAAGGTCAGTCGGTTTGATCGCAAATAGTTTCTAGACTTTTCCTTGATCTCTTCAAGGCTCCGATCGAGGAAAAGCACTTTTATTCCTTTTAAGAGGTTTTAACTGGGTGAGGACGGAGACCCAGCATAGACCTGCGGTTAACACCCATCCTCTGTGATCTGATGACAAGTGGTACAGGAGTGAAAGCACCTAAAAGATCCTGAGAAGCGTTTCAGAGGTCGACGACATTCAGAGGTGGTCTGACTTGCATGTGTTCTCATTCCTTTCTATGTGTGAATGCAAATCCGTCCTGGGCCACATGAAGGACCACCTACTCAGCTGAATGTCTCAAATCCATGACAATGTAAATGTATCTTTGCATTTCTCAGTCTGTGTCACTGCCGGTTGAGATCGCTGACTGACTGACTGAAGGACTGACGTGTGCGAACGTTACGCTCATCTTTTTTTGGATTTGGACTATTGGAGTTTTTGACATATTTCTATTTTTCTGAACCATATCCTGAAGGGACTCTTTTTGTTGGAGGTTGTTTATTGGTTTTCGAAAGGATCACTTATTTATGTTTACGCCTCGTGTCCTGTGTGTTTGCAATTTGTACATTTAAAAGTCATATCACTGGTTTTGGGATTATTTATATTTTGATAAGTTTCCTTTTGGTTATATGTGAAAATAACCTTTGTGTGGCTTAGTTGATTAATTGAAATAAATTATTGTCAGGGCTCTCCCTGGCTTGCACCCCAGAAAGAAAAAAATAAACCGTTTAGTGAACTTAAGCTTTCACAATATGTTGATTTGTTTGTTGCATCCACCACCGATCACCAAATGATGACAGACACTTTTAACTTAAATTGGTCAAATCTTTCTTCAGAGCTTCACAATCAATCATTCATTCAGTCCCCCCAGACTCCGCTCCGTCTGATTCTCACATGCACAAACATTGTCATTATAAACAACTGTAAACTGAGACTGGGTAAAACCACATTATTTGGTTTTCTTGAACACAAACGACAAACGTGATTTCTTTGCATCTTGCGCAGGGAAGTAGGATCCACTCACAAATGGTCACAGGACAGACGTGCAACAGATGCTGCGAGTTGCAGATCACATTAAAAAAGAAAGAAGAGACGGCTTCTAACGCTAAGATATGAACACTCTTTGTGCTGACCACTGGTGATCGGATCTCTCAGGACAGATGTTAAGACCAGGTCTGAACATCTGTCCTGAGAGGGAGGAGGGAGAATTGACGGCAGTCGTAGTAAAACTGATGTGGTAGTTGAGTGTGACTTTCAGTAGCAGACTGTGAAGTCTGTATTTGAGGGACTTACTTTGCCTATTGGCATTACACACTGATAACCAGCATTTGACTCATGCTCAAGCACATGACACACCAGCGTGAGCAGTCTGACCCACTCCTCACCCAGTTCTATTGATCCATGACTAACAAGAGTTCTCAGTCCAGTAGAACACTGACCTACGTCTGGCTGCTTTGTCAATATAAATCCCGACTAGAGTGGATATTTACTGGAAACTTACCACACAGTTAAGTCATTTTGTCAGTTGAGTCGACAAATGTTATGGTATTAAAAGACAAAACACAAAAAAACGGGCGTCTTGTCATCGGTATACACAACGACGTGGGTCTAATGCTTATCATGCAAACAAGCCAGCGTACAACTTCAGATTATAGCAGGCACAGAAAATAACAAGGGGAGCAAACAGCAGCAATGTCAGACAGCTGCACGAGTCCATATATCCCCCCCAACAGAAAGAAGCGGGTCCCCTGTTCCTGGTGACAATAACAGACACAAATAATGAGAAACATAACCTGGGACAATCACGTCGCGAGCACGACAACACTTTTGTCAGCATCATGTACACGGAACAGCTACACAAACAGCATGACGGAGAGTTATTGCATTTTGCCTCTCTGTCTAGACAACCCTCTCTCCTGTGTCAGCTGAGGCCGACTAACACATGGAAACCTTTCCTACTGTGGTAACAGCTGAGTCAAGATGTGCCGCCAGAAGACGCATTGGGCGTGACCACACACACAAGAAAAAACTCCCAGTCATTCTGAGGTGGGTAAGGGGGCTTTTCAGCTGTCACTTATTTGGGACAGAGGAGAGGCTGGGGGGGGTGCATCCGGGAGTGGCACTGCAAACTCTGAATTCTGACAAATGCCTCTGAGTTGACCTCAACATTCCCATGACCATTAAAGGCCGAAAAGACAAATGAAATAACTATGATCCGTGTATCTTGAATCTTTTAACATCGCCTTGATCTCTAATTGACCTCAATTTAGATAATTTCCCCTTCATATATCTATGTCCTAAAACAGGGAACCATGCTACTTTGACTCGCTAAGTGAGATTTATGCGAATTTGGAGCAGCGTGATGTGACATCGGAATACCTCAGAGGTATCGCCGGAAAACTGACAAAGTGTTTCAGGCGCTTTAGTGGTAGCATTTTCGGTATAAACACTAGATGTCAAAGCTACACGCAATTATCCAAATGAGTCCATTCCATATGCACGATTATTAATTTCTTTCGCCATTAATTATATTGGAAGTTGTTTCACATAATTCAGAGGACGCATTTTAATTAGTTTGTCCCAAATGGAAAACAAAATGATTTACATCCAAACTACTTTAGAGCATCTGTGTTAATTGTCACAGCACCACCCGTACAATCAAATCAGAGTGTCTATAAGTGCTGCCATTCCTACTTTGTGCAAATGTTTTGGGGGGAAAAAATAAAAAAAACTGGTACAGCAGTTATGCCTAAAATGGAAATGAGCTCTTAAGTACCTTTCTGCCGTTTGATTGGGGCAATTATGCAGAGCTCGCTTTATTATCTGTTTGACAATAAGCACAAAGTTTGACAGCGTTACAACAACCACTTAAAACTTCTTCTAATCCATAGTGTGCTGTAATGAACCGGTATAACAGGTTATTCATTCGCCTTCCTGGCAAAGGAGTAGAATCAAATGGAGGTGGATGAGGGAGGAAGTAAGATGGTCCCTGGTTTTCATGCACTTCTTTATGGACTCCTGAGTTGTGTTTATTCCATCGCAGGGAACATCGAGCCGACAGCATAGTTCAAAACTCCAGTTTTACTGAAGCTCTGCTGTTGCGCCTTGATTTTAAACAATAATATATCATGACAAAGAATGCAGACATGAGGCAAGTCTGCAAGTATATTTTCATTTCCTAGATATGTAAATGAAAGCAACGACTGCAAGTAAAAATACATAAAGCATGCATTTTTTTTAATGCAACTTGAGGGCATGCTATTTAGAGTGTTAATGGTTTGTAGCAAATTAGCAAATAAAGCTAATCATTGGTAGCATATGACTGACTATAGGGACACAAAGAGGCAGCTGTGTTTCTTTATGAGGGTTGGTTATGTGATGCATGTTTTGAACAAAAGGCCTCACCCACTGCCACACCCAAATATGATCCAACCCTTCTTCCTCCTCTCCCCAACCACCAACCCTCTCATGTAGATTTGTGCAAATCCGTCCATAATATATTCAGTAACTGTATCAACAGAGTGAAAACAGCACCTGTCTCATCGAGGGGGCAGCGCTAACCGAGGTATATTAAAACATCACGTTATGACAGACACATGGGTAACCTGCAAGTGGCAGAATGTGCATCTTGACAGACATAAGCTTCGCGATTTTTTCCCAGGCATAATGCGAGAGCTGCTCTGAGACCAGCTGATAAACAGGACCAGTGGCAGCTCATCACAACCTGGGCGACTGCAGGCCACTCTCATGTCAGTCCCCCGTAAATGGAAACCACTCAGGCATTTCACAGTTAAACCAGCCAGCCTCACACATATTACACTTTCAATTTAGTTATATAAACCCGGATGTCTTGGGTACTTTGCGTTGGCTCCCTCCATGTCAAGCGCACTCTCTCACTAATGGCAGCAAAACCCAGAACGTGCACAACAAGACTCTCACTCGAGACTTTCTCACTCTCTGTGGGGGCACAAGACGGCATCCTGTTTGTAAACCTAATAAACACTCGCTCCTCCAGGCAACTCCTTTATATGCCTTATATCATATGCCACACATAAGCATGCACGCTCGCACCTGGTTGCAAACTCAGCACCATAAATCAACCACGATATAAGATCTGCCTAAGTGGCACCCCTGGGTTTAGCAGTGATGTGTGCAGCTGCCGTATGACACAGCCTTCATCCACCTCTTTATTATTTCAACAAGCGAATGAGAGTGCAAACGCGCGACTGCTGACACACAAGAGATGTGTCACAAATCTGACCCACACACATATCTCCCTAAACACAGATGTGTGTTTGTAGATACCTCTAGGAGAGTTTAAATGAGGCCCCAATACTGTACAACCGGAGCATGGCATCTATTCTCTTCCTTGAGAGGGATCTCTGGTCCCCCCCCCCGAGGACTATGTGATGGTTTTAGACTCAGGTTTTCTCGCAGATTTTCAAGTTTAAGAGGATTGCAGGCATATCTCAACTGGCAGAATTTCGAGCCTCATGTCAACGATAATGCTGGAAACACTTTACAATGCTATTAAAAATATCGCGAGTCCACTTGTGATTCACGCCAAGATCTACGCCGACCTTCAGGTTGAACAAAAACCTGCTCTCTCCCAACACCTGAGCTGTTCCTGACCGCCTCAAACTGTTTTTCATTTAACCGTATGATTCATTGTTATTGCGTAATTGGAAAAAAACACTCCGTTATTCAGCCCACACTGTAGATAGGATCTGAATTGTGTGTGTGTAGTCTTCCCTACTGTACAGCGCACAATGCTTCTCACGTTCTTCATGGTAAATCTCATTTGCCCCCCCCCCCTCATCCCGGTGAAAGTGACTTCTGGAAAGGGAACGTGAATCAAGGCGCAGGCCCTTAATCCTCTCGGCCAAGTGGGGGGGCCTCCAGTGGGCCGACTTCCACTCCCACCCCCGCCTCCCTCCCCCGTCCCCCAGCAGCACCCACAGGCCTCCCAATCCAGGAACAGAAAGGGCCATCTGGTGTTTGTTTGGGACAGTTCGCAGACAGGATGTACCTTATGCATCTATGTGTGTGAGTGTGTGTGTGTGTGTGTGTGTGTGTGTGTGTGTGTGTGTGTGTGAGAGCCATCACACCCGTATGAAGGTTTGAACGTCACAGAGTGTCATCGTTGGAACATTTAGTGTGTGTTCTTCACCTGGAGGCATGACTAACTGTACCAACTGCACAACAAAGCCGGCACTGGGTGTCTTCACACACACTGGATGACTTCATACCCCGGGGGTGTTGCTGGTGTGTGTGATCCAGGTGTGTCTATGATCCATGTGTGAGTGTGTGTGTGATCTTGGTGTGTACTTATGCATGTGTGTGGGTTTATTACAGACAATATCAGGTTACCAGATGCAGCACTTCACAACGCAGGAGGTCAGACTGTGCAGGGTTAATCTGACTAAAGTCCAAACGTGACATTAACCTAGTTCAACACACACTCTCTCACACAGACACACACACACACACAGCTGTTCATAGGCATCTGTTATTATTGCAGCGATTATCGATGTAGCCTACATCCACCTGACTCATGATGACTGGTAGTTGCTCTTACCCACTGATGCCTTCTCATACACGTGTGTGTGTGTGTGTCTGTGTGTGTGTGTGTGTGTGTGTGTGTGTGTGTGTGTGTGTCAGTACATGCAGGTCCCCCCTCATTAATCTAACAGAGTATTAATCTGACAGCAGCTCCTCTCTCCTCCAGGTGACTTACCGAGCAGCGCACAGGCGAGCAGCACGAGCGCACCGGTTGCCATTGTGTGGTGTTGCCCCGCAGATTCACTTCCAGCAGCTATTCCCTTTGGACGGTGTCTGGCCGGGGTTTGACAGTGTGGTGTAACCGCTGGTCCCCCTGGATCAGGAAGAGGAGGAAGGTCTGCGAATCCCGGGCGAAACGAAAGCCTGTCCTGAGCCCCAGAGCCGGAGACACCGGCAGGTTCGCCAACGAGTGTCCGACTCACCTCTCCGTGTCCTCCTCCTGCTGACAATAAAAAAAACCTCAGCTGGCCAGGAGCAGGAGCGTCCCCCTCTCTCTCTCTCTGCCTCTCTCACCCTCACCTATCTCGCTTCTTCACCGCTGACGACGTGTGCGTACGCCAGGCACCCGGGCGACCCAACCCACTCCGCGTTAACGCATCCACCGAGACTGCGGAGACGATTCGGTCCAAAAAAGGGACAATGGCAAAAGTCAAAGAGGAACCTGTGCGTACTCGGAGATGCTGGGATTCAACGCAGCCCCGTGCACTGAATGCGAAAGTCCCGCTGGTCAGACTGGGAACGAGCCCTCGCTTCCTTCGCTGGTGATGGGAGAGCAGATCGTCAGTCCGAGCAGACTCCAGCTCTCTCCACGGCGAATCCCGGAGACGATCATCAGTCTCCTGCTATCGCTCCGCAGAAAGCCCAGTGGGCGGGCGCTCCAGATGAACAGACAAGGCTTTGTGCGCGCACACAATAAATCTGATGAATCAATGAACACGTTTTACTCCCCGAAACACCGACTTCTCACTGAACTCCCTTGAGCCAATGTGTCCTGATTTAAAAGGACTAAATTCACGCGCAAGACTCCAAGACGAGAGCCCCCTAAACAAAACGGCAGCTTCACTCGTGCGTTCAAACACTTGCTGCGTAATTATGATCCGTCTGACGAGTGGTTTGAAATGCCAGATCCCTGCCAGCCTCTCTCTACTTCTCGGTTTCCTGCCCGGAGATCCACCTCCGTACGTCCGGTAGTTTGAAAAACTTATCGGCGTGCTGCTGCTGCACTTCTGCCCCCACCCACCCTCCTATCAGAGGAGACCACGCCCCGGCCGGCAGTGTGGGACACCATCCACTGGAGGACGAATCTGCATGTCTGGATTTAAATTCTAGGCCATGTGCTTTGAATGGGTTAAGTCAAGTGTAGGGTAATTAAGGCGTTCAAGCTCACACCAGTTCGTATTTTGCAGGGGTGAAGTTGAGCAGCCTCGTGTGGCTGGCACAAAATCATATTGTCTTGCCAGTGGGTAATTATTTTTGAGAAGGAACAGAAACAAATCCTTTTTAAATCTCAAGTCTTTTTTATTAATGATGTTTACTTGTCACCTGTGATCACAAAAAAAAGTCTCATTCTCATGCATAATTTACCCAGCAGTCACAGAATATTTCATATCTCTCCCAGCTCCTCTTTCCACAAACACACACACACATACACACATATACACATACACACACCTCTGGCAGGAGACATAATGAGCTGCCACTCTGTTTGGGAACTGTCACTGACATCGGGGACAATGCGTTAAAGTTCTCCTCTCAGAGGTGACAAGGTGCACATTTCACCCCCCTTTGATTCCCGATAAGCATCGCTTTGACACGTGCACGGGATTTATTGATTCGCCCGACTCTCGTTGCCTTATTAGGTGGCTCTCAAAATAGACATAGGGTGAATGGGAGTTTGCTGGGAGACAGAAAATAGCACAGTGAGATAATACTGCTTTGGTGTGAAGCTGTGAAAAAGGAGCACGGCGTTTGGGAGAGGACAGAAATGTGGAAGCTCCTACTTGAAGGAACCCGGAGCTCTCTCCTGTGTAATACATGAATAAATAAATCAGCAGGCCTTCGCAATGTGCACACAAAAAGTAATTGCAATAGACCCATCTGGTATACTTTTTATTTAATCGACTGGGAATTTCAAGTTCCGAACACTCTCTGATTGCAACATGAATACTGTTTTTATTTTTGGAAGCAGTAGAAATGATTCTGTTTTCTCCCGTTTGCATTGTTCATAGATCTCAGCGAAGATAAAAAAAAACTAAAAACACAACGGCTGCAACGAGTCGGGTTCCTGAGGCACCACGAGAGATGTTTACAGAATACTGTTCGTTTATCAATCACAACCTCACATATGAATAAGAGTTGAGCAAACACTTTAATGAGGAGAAGTATATATATATATATATATATCATCTCTGTTTGTCCCTCCTTCTGTCTAAAACTGTGTCCTAGTATAAACCGAGGAAGAGAGACAGCTTTAGCATGTTTATGTAGGAGAAACAAAGGTTTAGCAGAAGTTCCTGCCATAAAGAAAGCAAGCCAGAATTGGATTAGACACTTGTGACGTATGTGGCCTATTGGCTCAGCTTCTCCGAGTCCAACGCTGCTGAATTAATACACAGTGGAACAGAGCTGGCTAGGTAGGCCACGTGCATTACACCTGGTCTACATATTGCTGCGCCTAAAATTAGCCCGGCTCTCCGCTGCGTGGCTCCCCGTTGCATGGCCGAGTTATGGCACCGTTCCCACTGGCAGGCGGCAAGAAGGCAGCAGTGACATTGTTAGAGCCGAGCATCACGTCAACACTACAGATGAGATCACCTTTGACCCCCGCAGGGTCAGTTTTGGCATCCGTCCTCGGGTACGTTTGCTCTGGGAAAGAGCAAAGGCGTCAGAGGAACGTCTGCAAGTGCAGTGGATGCTGGGGGATCACAACAGGGTCTCCATGGAAACAGAGGAGTCTGCATTGAATGCACTTCATAACAGGGTCCATCTCCGAAATGAGACTTGATTGCCAGAGCCTTCTTAGGAGTGTCCTTCATAACTGTGGAGCGCTGTACGAGACTCGCACGTGGCCGAGCATCTTTCTTTTTATTCAAGATGTTAATAATTCAGGGTCCCCACAGCGTTGTGTTGTGTTGAGATGTTGTCAGCTGAGAGAATCTGGAGAAAGAGAGAGATTTGAACAGTGGTTTCATCATACAAACATTTTCATAGTGCGATTCAAAAGTATGTGAATGATTTATTGGATTTCTTTTGTCCCTCTTTTCTCACATTAATATGTCGGGGGGGGGTGTTAATCCATTTAACATATAACAGTTCCACATGGATGGATACATTAGCACAAATGTGCACACGGAGACGCAAGTGTCACTTCAAATCACAGAAAGTTACATGTGAAAACGTGCATTATGTTCAACACAAACATGGAGTCACACACGCACTCGCTTTGTTGACAAACTCCGGCTGTAAAAGGATGTTGCTCAATCTACGAGCCCTGTCACATGAATGATGTCTGAAATGATAAATAACTCAACAAAAAAGCCCCATCGTGTTTGATGACACTTTTTGAAACGACTTCTGGCCACATTTATTCTGAGAGACGCCTCAAAGAGGAGTGAGCCATAACAGAGACAGAGCCAGAGAGCAAGGCGGAGAGGGACGGGGGAATAATCCAGATGGGTGAAGATGAAGGGAGGATAAACAGAGAGGGTGTGAGATTTCTTCCTCAAACAGAAGCGATGCTGCAATATGTGGCTTCTCTGAGGGGAACATCAGTACGAGTGAGGTTATGTGGTGAGAGAGGAGCGGGCATTTCTATCCGGGAGAGAAACCGTTGTGCAACGGCAGGAGTAGAAATGGGCTCGTTAACTATCAAAACCAACATCAAGGCATGTGTGAAATGGCCCCCGATCATATATAGTGTTCGCTGGTGGGCCCTGAATGCATCGTGACAGGCACCAGGACAGTATATGATGTGATCCCCCCCCCCCCCCCGACAGTCAGCATACTGACGGACAGCAGGCAGCCGACAACACTCCAGCTGGGACCAACCAGATTCAAGAGTGCCACTCTTCCATATACAAGAGTCAATATGGGCTGAGTCAGAAGAACATAGTCAAAAGCAGTACAGTCCTATTACTGACACCTCGCTTCACTGTCGGCTCGGATGATTACACACACCGCATCGTCATATAAGCTGTGATTACGCATACAGCTGAGGCTGGTGCAATCAAAAGAGTGATAAAACCTTTATGTCGTGAAGCCAGCGTGGCACAGTGCAGGTAGCTAGAAAAAAAAAAACAAGCTCCGTACTCCAAACTTTATAATACCACAGATATCAAACTGTGTAATTCCACAGCAACCTTCACCGAGCTTTACTTTACAATGCATTAAGCTGCCAGGAGCACAAGTCACTACATTTCCCAGCAGATCAATTATTCATCACAGGAGCTCTTAATGTGGAGTATTAATATGAGATGACTGTCAAGCCACCATATTTTTTTTTTTCCACCTCCTATCTGCTCCATCCCGGAGCTCTAATGGCCCTTTTCACATCCTTCACTTTTTCCATTTCTGTCCAACGTGCTACTCCGGACTTCATGTCTTTTTTCTCTTTTCATCCCTACTTGAAAACTCCGATTACCACAACTACTTGATAACACTTGGTGACACCCATGCTTTTGTGTGTCTGGGTGCATGTTCATTTTTCTACATCCATGCCTGTATTTCTTTCCCCATTGTTAAGAGTTGTGAAGATGCTACTTTGCATCAGTTCACTCGCACACTGAGCGTTGAACAAAGACTTTGAGTGAAACGCACTCGTCTTTCCTCAGTTGCAGGTGGTTATCGCGACATTAATATATGTTTATCTCAATCCCCTTAACCTTCAAATTACAGCAGAGCTGACGATGAAATGAGGTAAAATCACCACATGTAATTTTCATAATCATTATCCGACAGGTGGTTGCGGGAAACATCCTGAATTTAGCTTTAGTGCAAATGATTACCCTGGCTGTATGTGCCAATTAAAGGATTGTGAATGAGGAGAACAACTACTTGAACATCTGAGTAACAATAGATTCCTTCAGCCAGCCAGGGGAGGTTTCACTATATATCATTACACTGTGTTACACCAGGTGTCCATGTACACACATTGTCAGCAGCAGAGCCACACGACTGCCCCCAACACAACGCGTCGGCCACAGTTATGACAATTCCTGGCAGCAGCGTGGATTGAGAAAAATCGCCGCTTGTCTCGACAAGGTGCAGCTGTGAACACTCGTTCTTCCTTTTTCTCTTTTCTGGGATTTTTATTCAATATCATTCCCCCCCCCCACCCCGAAAAGTTCATGTGTTCATCTGGCATTCATCCCGTCTTTCTCTCACTCTTTCTGTCTCATCTTGATTATGTGGGTGTTGCCCAACGTGCCTACACAGCTGATTGCCATCCATTATTCATTCGTAGTTTCCTTGACACGCACGCAGGGACACGCACGCACATGCATGCACGGACACGCACGCACGCGCTCGCACACACACACACACTCACACACACACATTATATTCTCAACGAATGAAAGCAAGGGCATCAAGATGAGCTCCTGTGGAAATGTTCGACTTTATGCCCCCAAAACACCAACCACATAACACAACACACACACACGCACAATCACACACACACACAAACATACACATTTCATCATCATCCCTGGCAGGTACAGGCTTGTCCTTTTTGCTGTTAGGTAACAACAACAAAGCAGATGCTATCTATCAACTCCAGGCTGTGAGACAACATTTGCTTTTTCATGGTCACACTTAAAAGGAGCTTAGGCTTTGTGGATGCAGAACAAGGTAACGCGCTCTGACCACACACCCATGTAAATCTGATATGACTCATGGCTGGAAGAGGAAGTACGTGGGCTTTTGGAGGTGCAGTTAACACGCCAGCAGATTACTGAATCATGCCATTCTCCAAGCTGGTATCACAAGACGGATCCAACACAGCACTGTATTCACCTACTGGTTTTCTTTCTATGTAATGGTTTGTTACATAGTTGAAAAGATTTATTGTGTGTTTTTTTGGCGCATAACAAATTCATTGTACTGAGGTGACGTCTGGATAAATCACAGGGTGGTTGTGTGTATAATGCTCGTCCCTCATCAGACCAACACAATTCAACCACACAACATGAATCACCCAACACGGGGTTCCTGCTCTTGACCCGAGCAGTGTCGAGCGCTGGGCTGACACTGCTCGGCTCTGTGCGAGAGGCATTGAAGAATAATTATAGGATTACAGAACGTGTTTATTAAGGGATTACATCCACCTCGAGTGATGAGTTTGGTGCGGCTGCTTTCTCAAATGTCATTATAGGTTGTTCGGCAAAAGAAAATTGCACAAGACAAATGTAAATGAATAAACAAATACAAGTGAAATCATCTCATTTCATTCCTACAAGCTGCTCTTGTTGAATAACCACTGCAGAATCACAGCAATCAAGGCTAAATTAAATCTTACTCCTCTGGTTTGCAAATATAGGCCCTGTGTACTTGGCGTTTGACTTTCCTGCCAAATAAAGAGATGGAGCCGATTCCAGGTGCTAATGTGATGAGATTGTCAAGATTGCATTTGATCCCGGAGGTCGTCCGTGCAGCGTCTCATTATGATCCACACTTACCTTTTATTTCCAAGCCCCCTCTAGTGCCTGGAGTAATTACGACAGGGGCAAGGGGAGGAAGACATTGATAGACAAAGTCTGCCTTAGGTTGAGTCGACAAAACACTGAGGGTCTTCTCTCGGTTTGACTTTGGCAAAGGACACAACCATCATTTCTCATATGAAACCAACGATCGCTGTCCCTTCCGTGACTCTGTCTCTTCTTCACAATCTTGAATGAGTGTTGATTGCTGTAACCGTGAGGACGAGGGTGCTTATTTTGGACTCAACCTCCATCTTTACCCAAATCTATGAGAACTAGTACCGTTCCATAAGTTCCACCACATGTTTATGAATATAACCATGATGATACACCCGCCATCCCAAGAATGCTATTTCAGGAGATGCTCCATATGGGTACTATATAGAAACAGATGGACTTAATTAAATAAAGCAATTTAAATAAAAATAATGAATATATACCCCCACCCCGCTCCCCAACAACAAATGCTAAATAACTATAAACAAATAAGACGAGCTTGCTACAGAACCATCAAGGCATTTGTCAAAGGATGTGTTTAGAGTGATTCAGAATATAACAAATGGACAAATGGCTTTATCTTTATACAAAGGTAAGATGTAAAATAAGCTAAATTGTGCGGTTTAATAATCCAACTGTTTCTCCCTTCTTCCAGTTGTTGTTCTAAGATGAATTAATCACCTTCGAATTAATATTTAGCTTAATATTTAGTGAAAAGAGATGAGGTTGGAATTCTTCTTATCAGCTAGAAAACACTTTCTTAATGTGTTGAACAATTCCTTTTAGGGGACTGATCCACAGTTCGATAAAATCACACAACATTTTTAAATATGCAAAGAAAGACATCAAATGAGTTACACTACAAACACACATTTACAACAAGGATGATGGGAACTAAACACCACGATGCGGGATGTGAGTTACACCTCACGGTTCCCAGCAATGAGTAATTGTTTCTGTAATTGGGCGTGACCTTCTGTCCAAGTGTCCTCTTGCAATTTCGCAAACCGTTGAAAATCAGACGAGACAAAAAAAATGACAAGGCCACGCACTTGTGAGCTTGTGTCTGAGAATCTTTGTGACATCATCTGTGATGGTGAAATCTGAGACGGGACAACGGTCTCCGGGACACCAGTATCAAATCCTGTTAAAGGTCACCTTGAGGTATTGATGACACTGACAATAATTCACAGTATATTTGGCATACAGGGCATGTAAACTTGTCGGAGCCATGGCAACGTTAACGCTATTATCATTTACCTTTCACCTGTAACGAGAGTTGAGTGGGTGTGATGTCGTAAAAAGAATATCCCTCGTCTGTTTATGCTTGTTTGGTTTTAGCTCGGCTTTAAACCGACGAAAGAATATCCTCTTATTATGATTAAAATCAAGGTGATCTGTGGTTTGATTCTTAATCAAACCAGACGGGGGTGGAGAGTAACAGATAAAGATTTTCAGAGTTTTTTCGGTGTGTTTTCCCCCCCGACAGAGGTAAAGCCCAGGGCTCCTTGAATGATCGGGTTCAGCCGATCTCATCTCTGCTGTCTGCCAAGCAGAACAAACATGAGCCGCCTGCCTACCTCGGGCTGAGTCATGCACTTTAGTCTCTTAAACAAACACACTCGCAAATCCATACGAGTGGACACACACACACACATACACACACACAAAGACACACGTGCATGCACAGTTTAGGACACACAAACACACACCTGCATTGAAAAACACTGTCTCTGATGTCAACACTCTTATGAGAAGTCCGGTGCATAACACTTGTCTAAAGTGCCTTTGAGCTTGTTTGGACCCTTTCCCATCTCACCTGCATTCATCAGTCATATTCACATGTCCTTCAAAATTCTTCAACAGAGGTTCACTGCTGTGTCTTTCCTCCCCGTGACAAAACATGAACATGGAGCTGACATGTGTGGGCCTGCAGACAGTCGCACATGCACATACACGGGCTCGTGCAAGGCATGTGTGGACGGTGCAAAAATCCGATCTTGTCCGAGCAAAATTTGCCGCACCTCAGGTTAAAACATTTCCAGAGCCCTTCAAACTGGGAGCTCTTGTGCAACAGGGAACTCCATGAATCATAACATGCAGCAGTTTTTGAGTTCTGACTCTGATTTTTACAGCATGAAGCCAGAAATAATTTGTGTGGGCCCACAAATCGATTTTCAGGCACAGCCTTTGCAAGGGAAAAGCTGGTGAAAAGAAATAATTAGAGTTTGTGATGTTGTTTCTACTGTCATGAAGGGTTTTAATTGTTTGGGATCAGTGGGCCTGTCTGTTTGTTTGCTGTTGGTTTGAGTTTGTGTCAGCGAGTTCATACAAAAAACAACAGAAAGGGTTTTCAGGAAACGAGGCGGTAGGATAGGATGTGGGCTGGATAAAGCGTCGGATCAGGGTTGTTAACATCGTGAGATACAGCATTTTTCAACCAGTTTGTTGATTTCTCAGAGAATAATTCATGGATCTTGATTGAAATAGGCACATTTATTTATGTAGGTATTCATTAGTGCAGATCCAAATACAAAATGTGGATCTAGTGAATTTAAATGTGGTTTTCACGAGGAGGACTGTGCCTCAGCTGAGTGCCTCTCTACTATTTCTTCATAAAATCAATTTACTATTTTAGTTTTTGTTAGAGGATGATATTGTAGATTGGCATTTATCCCTTTGCCAATCTAGCTGACGGGTACTTTTCTATTCAATTCTCAACATTGCAAATATACTGTGCCAAAAATTGCGGGTAGGTGCAGGTTGTTTAAATGTCGGTAAACCCGCTATAAAAGGTGATTGACTCTTTTCCCATTGCCTCTTGACAAGATTCCGTCTTTTGCCTTTTTGCGTTATTTTGTCGAAACTGCATAAAATACTGGGATCCTCTCATCTTGCTATCTTTCCAAATAGCGCATTCAGGTTTCCAACCAATCGAAACCGGATCAAACCGGGATAGAATGCCGATTGTATCCATTCCCATTGCAGACAAAAGCCAGATGTTGGCTGGTGTTAGTGGGTTTCTTAACCAGTGGATAAGGGGATTCTGTTAAAAAACTTTCTGTATAACTTGGGGAAATAGAAAGGGTCCCTGCTGGTCCTTGCTGTACATGCATGCATCGCTGTGAGCAGCACACATGCAGAGAAGATAACGCTGCAGTCGAGCTATATCTGAATCCAGGACTTACACTCTCAATCCCCCACGGGACCTCGTATCTCGGCGCTGCTTGGACCACATTTTTCCACTGACTGCGTTTGAGCGAGAGGCTGAGAAAATGAGTTTTTGCTCCTTCTGAACCAGGCAGGGCTGTTAGCGAAAAGGTTTTAATTGATTTCGAAGAGGCAGCTGTTGGGGAGGCCTCTCGCCATTAAAACATGCTTGACACACAGAAATCAAAACAGCTTATTACCACATCAAAGTGGCAAACCAGCCTTTGCCATTTGTGTAAATGGAGCTGCCTGTTTTGATGACACAGGGCAATTTAAAATAAATGTTAATAATATGAGCTTGCCTTCAGCTGTATCAGGGTCATCTTATTGCACATGCTCAGGATGTGCATTCCTCTGGGGGGAGGGATTCTTATTAAACGTATGTCTTATCCACAGAGGTAGAAGGGAAACATGTATTCACTGTAGCTCAGAACAAACCGAAGCCACCTCGCAAGATGTACGGCTGCATTCTCTCTGTACAGTTTTGGAGTTTGCTCGTCCTTGGAGGTGTTAACTTGAGTGATGTGCACAGGCTCAGTCATGTGTTCTCGGCAGCTCAGATATCAGACAGTCTCCAGCACAGGTTCCCGGATAAAGCAGCCGCATACCAACAGAAACGCCAATTACTGCACAATGCATCACAACGCCTAATGGACCTGCTGTGGCATAGAGATGCTGAGGATAAAAAAAATGTATTTGCATTCTCTTACAGGAAAAAGCGGCCTCAAACACCGGCAGCTTGTTTTATTACTCCTACCTGTCCAATCTGAAGGACCTAATGTTTTCATCTCACCTACAGTGCTGAACAGACTCCACCGAACGTGGTTCATTGAAAGGACAACAACTGCTTTTAAGTGACCGTAAATCCAAACGCACAGGAGCTCCCTCGCCCGGCAGACTGTCGAAGAGGAGAGCGAGGCTGAGCATGACAAACACGCTGTCGGGGGGGGCACACTTGAGGTTGGCCAGAGGCTAGCCTTTCATGTTAGCGGCAGATCTAGTTGTAAAGAGATTATTAAATGCTAAGAATATATACTTGCGTTATTTAAGAGTAAATAAAAAAACAGTAGTTTCTCAAGTGAGTTGTGACCCGTAAATACACCCATCCTTATGCAGCTTGTTGTTTGAGGGTCGCTGTGTGGAGGGAGCCAATCACAGCTGATGTTGGGCGAGAGGCGGGAACACCCTGGATAGGTGGCTGGAATATGGCAGGGCGGGAATATGGCAGGGCCCGACATACCGACATACAAACATTCACAACTTAGCTTCTACCTAAACCCAATCTCTATGGAATGTGGGAATAAGCCGGGGTACAACCCCCAAAGCCCCGAGGAGAAGACGTCAACTCAACACAGAAAGACACCAAACCGGGATTTGAACCTGGGAATCCTCAAGACATGGTGTGTGTTTATATCATTTTACAAGCTTTTCTGCTCTCTATGACCAGTCAAAGCACTCAAAGTATAGTTTTTTTCAATCAACCATTCACACCCATTCATGCAGTGCATCTGTGGGCTGTGTACATGTATAAAATAAAAAGAATATATATAAGCCGATAAGAAAGAGACACAGCAAACAAGTTAACAACAAGTGTCTGAAAAGGGGTAGGTAGTAGTAAAAGCGTATCAGGTCCTATTAACCTTCTTTCGTCAGGGGCCGTTTTGTGCTCAGTATCTTGCCCAAGGGCACTTTGGCACGGGATTTGGGGGAGAATGGAATTGAATCATTTGCTTAGAGGAGAACCCACTCTACCGCCTGAGCCACAGACGCCCCACGATGTAAATGTAAAAAGATGTGAAAGATGATGAGTTTAGTGGGAAAATGTCTGAGCACGTTTCCTTTGTGATCTGATGAATACAACTCCAAAGGTGGGCAGACACTGAATTACAGCCTAGAATTGCTCCACATGGGTGAAACTGTACAGCTCCGCGGACCACACCCTAATCAGTGGTGTTTTCATTCGGCTGCTGAAAAGAACAGAAAAAAGGAAAATCACATGCTTTCACATCTCTGATTGCAGCGTAGCTCGAGGTGCAAAGTGATTCCAACTTTACCAGCACCATCAATTTTCTGCCCTAGTTTAATCGGTGTCGATTTCTCCTTTGAAAGCTTGAAAGCAAAATAAAGGAAAAAAGGTTTTATTTCCACACTTTCGGCGTTTGCTAGAAAGTGTTCCAGCCACTCTGCCAGGACTGCATTTGTAGCTCAAATGCTGCAGCACCAAATATATCGTGCATATTGTGCTTGTGCCTGCGGGGGTCATTTTCTAATCCAAGGTTGCATGCTATAAATGAAATAAAAATGATTAGAGAGCTTCTGTGATGCCTACGTCTGCACCATGTGTAATTAGGCAGATAGTGGCAGATGATGAATAAAAGAAAACGTGTTATAAAAGTATCATGGGATCTGTCTTTACTTCCATTATGACTTTCACTCTAGCTGTGCTCTGGACTAGAAGTAAAAAAAAAAATGATATACGTATGAGTGGAACGCAGACCAGACCCTCTCTCTGCCTTAAAGGCCCTCGGTGTCACAGTGTGAGACCCTGATGATTTGTGACAGGCCTGCCTGCCTCAGTGTCACATCAACCAGCTTCTACGGAAAAGAGGGAGAAAGAGAGAAGCTGCAGAGTAAGAGAGAGCCCGGAGTGAGTCTTTAAGCTTCATATCTCTCTGTGTACTCACCTGATGTGACCGAAACAGATACAGGATTCACAGGAAACGCACTAAGAGGGATCATCAATTCAATACAATACAGATTAGTGTCAGTCATAAGTGCTTCATTAACATTAGAGAAAGATTTACTGTTCAGATAATCAGATAACACTGTTCTCAAGGAGTCGGTTACCATGGTAGCCACGATAGTATGTGTGATATGAAAGGGGGATGGTAATCGGATCCTCTATTTGAGTTGGAATGATGATTTTCTTAGAGGAGATATCGTAAATGACTACAACATGAATAGATTATTTCAAGTTGCTGTGCAGTATAAAGTACATTTTGATTAATGTTCTAACTTAATATGTGTTCACTGTGTAAAAGATAAGTCACAATGAGTGGAAGTGTTTGTCTGTTTGTAGAAGTATTTAACTTTTATGACAAGGATGCCACTGTGCACGTGTGTGTCAGCGGGAAGTGCATGTTAATGTGTGCGTGTGTGTTGATGGGTTATACAAACAGGAGTGTTGTAAATGTGCAATCTCCTCGGTCGAAGTCGACGGTGTTTGTCAGCTAATTAGCAACATGAATTAGAGCAGCAGCAGTTTGGGGAGCGCCTCGCATGCAGAGAAAAGCTGATGGGAGCTGATGGGCGCAGCAGAGCGTTGTCACTGGTGAATGAAGACAAAAACAGTGTGTCTGTGTGTGTATGTGCGTGTGTGTGTGTGTGTGTGTGTGTGTGTAGTGGGGTGCACCTAAACCACTGCTAATGAAGACATCGGCTCTCTACAGCAAACAGGGGCTATCTTAGTCACGTCGGGAGAAACAGACGTCAAATGTGACATTAGGGCTCGAATAAATTGCTCAGACGGTGCGGAAGAGCTGTCAGACGTACACACGCCGGGGACCGGAGAGTAATTTGTGAACAATTATCTCACTCCAGTGGGGACGCTGGTGTCCGGGTGACACTGCACAGCTGGCCACATGTGCAGAAGTAAAGTAAAGAAAACAGCAAATTTGTAGCTGCGCTCTGTTTGTTTGATGGATGTGTCTGAATCTGTGTAGCTGTGAGGTTTGGGTACGCAGACAAACACTGTAGTTCACCGTGGCAGCAGCGGCAACTGAAATTCATTTATCTTCAGTCCACTTCTTTGAGCTATCGTTGACTCTATGAAGGCTTAAGTACAGTGAAAAAAGGATTACATCTATATTAAATGTGCACCCCAGAGTTTCATATACATAAAATATATGAATATACTCATACACGCGGAAAAAAAAATCAATACTCCAGTTGCCTGAAAGGGCAAAATGAAGCTTTCTGCAGGGTTGAGATGAAGATAGAGATATATGTGGCAATATCTAAAAATAAGAAGTGACAAAGACGATAATGAGATGCAAGTGAAACTGAGCAGATGAGCTGCGAACGAGGTGCAGACACTGTGAAGTCTGACGTTGCTACACACACACTGTGTACCAACAAGTTTGCAGTGTGGTTAGAGTCAAACTCACCATGACATTTCTCCCTCGCTACCTTTCAGGATAACATTTTGGAGGCGGAACGCTGATGGGCAGCCGGCCGGGGCCGTGCGGGGAAAGGCCTCGAGTGCCAGCGGCCGATGCATTGGCTGATTAGAGGCTTGCACGGCCGCTATGGCTGATCGAGCTCCCTGATAGCTGCTGCCGAGCCACATTTGTTGTCCTGCTCTGAGATAGCAGTGAGTGAATGTTTCGGGGAGCGGCTGATATTTTTTCGGTGCTCTCATCCCTCAGCTGAGAGGCCTCTTCCCCGCGGCAGCTCTGTCACTACACAAATCAGATAGGGTTGAACCAGCTTTAACCGCTGCTCTTCTCCCTTGTCTCGCCCAGGTAAGTTCACAATGGCATCTTCTCCCAGACTTCATGCTGCTTCTGTTACCTCAGTGATGCTTGATTCACATCGTCCTTGGCAGCATAACATCTGCATGCCAAACAGATGCACGCTGACGCCGCCTGAATTAGTCGCCGCGCGCCATCAGTTATTCACACTGGGGCACATGTTGCCGTCACTGGTATTCCTTTGATTTAAATGCCCGGTGATTTATTAAAGAGAATTTCTGAACGAATCCAGTATGAATGATGACAGTTGTGATAAATACCAGAAGAAGCTGCTCAAGGCTCACACCACAGGAAAGCAGCAGTCGGTACAAGCCCCCACGGTCCCATAAGGAAGCACCAACAGTGTGTTTGTTATCATTTTATCAGCCCTGGTAACTACGATGCCTTTTAAGCCAACACGAAAAAAAATTAATTTCTCAGTTTGTCAGAGGGACGGAAATGTCTTGGCCGTCTTGTTAGTGCAAACGGAGAATACGAGAGAAGGATTGACAAAGGACGTGTCGGTTAGGATTCATTATTTTTATTCATATGTTTACCCGCCCGCCATTCAAAAAAAGATAGGCAGCAAAAATACCGGATTGATTTCTGTGTGACACATGAATCAGTGCATGCTCCGTGCTGCTGTTATAATGAAATCTAAACTTGTCATCATCATCCTGTCTGCTTTTCGTCAGTCACGCAAACTGCAAACATGATTAAAGGCAGCAGCAACGGCATGTGCACACAGACACACACACATACACACACACACAGGTGGAACGACAGGAACACGGACATGAAAGTCTTTTACTGTTCGTAATGGTAAGTTACATTATCATAACAGGAGGCCGGCAGATGAAGCAGCTCTGGGGGTGTTCATCCGTGCAGCTCCAGAGACTGAGAGTACAGATGTGGAAGAGAGAAAGAAAGAAAGAAAGAAAAAAAAAAAAAAAAGGAGCTCTGAGTTTGTTGAGAGCTCCCCTGACAGGAAGCAGAACCGGCTATTACTTCATATTGCACCATTTAAGCTGTTTTTTAATTTGGACTCTCCAGCTCCTTCCAGCAGCCAGCGCTGTCTCTGGGGAAAACAATCGGGGCCTCAACCAGGGAAGGCAGACAGCTCCAAACAGTTTAGAGAGCTGTGTACGGCTCGTGCGTTGAAGTGGGGCTTCAGATAAACGAAGTCAATTCTCCGTGTGTGCTTGAGACCGCAGCTGTCACTCTCACGCTCGCTTTGCTTTAGCATCTCTCGAACGCTGCTATTCTAGTTGGCAGCGTGCGGTGTCTGGCGTCGCACCCTTGCATCCCCCCCCGACCCCCCGACCCCCCGACCCCCCCCCCCCCCCCGAGATATCAGGCTGTAGTCCCCTCACCTGTATCTCTCCTTCCACATTTGTTGCCATTTTCTCCCTCTATGGTGGACTAGTCCCTGTAAGACATGCACAGACACACACTCGCTCTTAGGACCACAGGTTTTCATTTCAACAACTCCAGGAAGAAAAGGAGATTCTCAGCGTGGGTGCTGCAATGTCAACCGACAGTGTGAAGCACTCTGACTCACCCGTCAGTGTGTTTACCTGGAGACTTTAGCATGTCCAGGTGCTTGTATAGGCAACTATAGCCCCCTCTAGTGCTAACAGATGATAGGACTGATGTGGAGAGTCAGAGAGGAAAGGGGGGGGGGGGGGGGGGGGAGTAAAAGCATGTAGCTTGTGGTTTGGGCAAGGAGCAGAAGGCGGTTCTGTCAGGCCCGTGTCCTCTCCTTGTGCGAACGGGGACCATCAAAGCCAAGACATGGGGCCGCGAGGGAGATGAGGCTGTAGACAAAGAGACTCAGTGAGCTGAGGTGAGCGGAGGCGAAAAGGGCTTCAGAGAAGACTTTCAGATTTCAGGAGAGGTGTTACGTAATCCGCACAGATGCTACTTTGAGTGTCTCTCGGCCCTTGTGTCATCCCAACCTCTGCCGGCACGTATCATCCTCTTGTTCAGTAGGGTGTTTACGTGCCTAACTTTGATCACTGGTGCTATTTACTGTGTTTTTTGTCGGGTTTTGTGTGTATGTGTTTTTTGTTGTTTTTTTCTTCATGAGGACCATTTTGAGCGTAAACCTTTACTTTCCTTATTTTGGACAGTCCTCACTGTTTCAAACGGGCTGATGACTTACTTTTGGGGTTAGGGTCAGGATTAGGGAGTATTATGTTATCTTGTGGAGTCCCCCTGTCTCTTCTTTCAACTGGGCAGTTAAGATAGGGGGAAATGCACTGGTATACACCTCAGTCAATATCTCTCCATTCCAATATCATCCACATACCAAATTTTTGCTCCCATTTTCAGGCTCAGTCTCTCAGGTTGGAGGCAGAGGAAATTGTCCAAGTTTGTGGTTTTAGTTGTTTGGATATTTGCCCAATATCTGACTTTTATTTGTACATTTTGTAAAGGTTGAGATCTGGATTGACTGTCTTACCTGTAGGTTCCAGACAAGGACAGCTAGATTTCAGCAGAGGTTAGGTTTGTGAAAATGAGTCAATCAAGGCATAATGACCTTGAAGAGCTGTTTTAGTAGGGCGAGAGCTTTTGTGGTGTGTGTGCGTGTAAGATTGATGCACAGTACCATTCTCACAGGAGACAGTTTCCCCTCCTAGGGCAGAGATTCTAGGCTCATTTGTGGTGCAGCACTGATTGGGTATTTTGACATGAACACATAAAAAATTCATCGGTTTTTCGTGCTAATTAGAAGGTTAATTGGTCATTGCAATTTGTAATGAATGAATGTCTATTTTTTTTCCATTTCAAACTACACAATAATTGGAACGTTTCATTCTGTACCATGGTTTTCAACCTCTAGGTGGCACTAGAGTAAAAGTGATGATTTCAGCAGCTTGCACAAAAACTACTCGGTAGACTTACACAAAACTTGGTCGAAGGTTGGGACTTGGCCCAAGAAGGGACCCAATTAAAATGTTGGATCATTGCCTTTTTTACATTTCACATTTTTCTAGATATGATTGTGACTGAGAGCTTTGTAAAACTCAGATGAGTTAACCGTTCATCTCCATTGACAATAAGGTTAAAGTTTCTGTTGCTTTAACCACAATTGTTCCGTTGTGATATTACTGATGCATCCTTCTGATACATAATTCTGGTATAACCTACATAGCAGCATATGTTCTTGCCCTTAAGACATCATTCTTCCTGAAAGTCAATGAGCTGTAATTTAAGATGTTACAGTAATCGCATAGTTACAGAAATAGTTATAGAGTAAATCTACTTATGACAAATGAAGGACAGAGCATCAAGTCAATGCCAAATTAGATCTGCAGTGAGATCATAGTGTCACAGATAATACGCTTTTTGAAAGAGAACTGCGCTTATCAATAATAACATGCACTACAAGCAACACTTTGATAAGAAAGGATGATAAGTCTCATTAGTGTGTTTAGTTTCGACTTTATTAGTCCAAAGGCCAGAGGAATCATAGCGTGGATTTTAGATTGTCCCCACTTCATCCTGTGTTTGCTGCAAAGACACGAGCATTGATTTGCTCCCAAATTCCATGTTTCTTCATTTGCTCTGACAGCCATTGCCATGGAAACACAAGGGAGTGGAATTACAGTAAAGTTAAGGGGAAGGCTGTAAGAGGGAGCTGGTCCAGCAGACTGTGAAGGGCTGGTATAATTCAAGACCAAAGACACAGTGCTACATCATTCCAGGCTGAGAGGAATGTTCCTCTGTGTACTCTTAGTTTCTCAAATCTTTCAGAAAAACCACGAGTTGGTTTCACCATATGTTGTTACACTCGTCGGACGAGAGTCCGTCGCTGTGTGGAAGCATTCCTGTGTCGAGACCTCTTTCCTCAAAAGTAAAAGCAAGGAATGGCTTCTATTCCTGCTTCTTACACAGATGGGGTGTTAAACATTGATAGGGCGGATGTAGGGAGAAACGGAGAGACGGATAGAGGGAGAGAGAGAGAGAGAGAGAGAGAGAGAGAGAGAGAGAGAGAGAGAGAGAGAGAGAGAGAGACACTTTTTTCTTCTTAAGTCTTTATCTGATTACTCTCCAGTATCATATTATGTGAGCAGGAAGGTCTTCTTTTATTAAATGCAGTGGCTACAGCGTGACAGAGATTCAAAATGCATGCACACCTATGGGAGTGCAGTGTGGAGCCGTGACATGTTCTGGATTTTCTACTCAATGGCACTTGCAGACATTTAATATAGCTATAATTGGTCGGTGGTCTCAAGACTGTTCTGCAGTTTTTCTCAGCTTCTTGTTTGTTTTGTTGGATTTAAGCTTCAGCCTTCAATAAGAGGGAGGAATGAGGTTATTGACTTGGTGACTCAGGAACATTACTCTGGAGCTAGCTGTGTATTTATCGTCGTTTTTGCTGGACGACAGGGAAAAAACAACATTTGAAATGTACAAACACCATAAATTAGATGTTTAAAATCATAATTGTTACGTTTCAATGACATATGTGTCTGACGACAGCCAAAACAATAAAAAAATGGACCCTGCATGCACAAAAAGACTTTCAGTGACACAACCTCATACACGCATTGACCTCCATAAATTGTGGACACCGATAACCAAAACCTTGTCCCTAACCTTAACCTAACCACAATTCACATCCGACCACTTTCCTTAACCAGGACCTCAGAAATGTAGTTTTGCCTTGTTAGGACTGACCTTAGTCAGTGTTTATACAGGAAACGGTCCTAAAACGAGTAGTATATACAAACAGGGCTGTGGCTCAGGAGGTAGAGCGTGTTGTCCATTAAGAAATACAGCGGTTTGATCCCATTCCTTGTGCCCCCGGGCAAGATACTGAACCCCTGAGGGTTGTTTTGGCATGTGATAAAGATACAGAAAGTGCTGCACATTGATGCACTCTACAAATACAGACCATTTACCATTTACACACACACAACTCACACAGGCACACACACACACACTAATAGGCGCAAAGCCCCCATGTCTTGTCTTTTGAGTCAAACTGTGTAAAACCTACAGTTTGCTTCCTCTAGCAGATTTGTACTTCCGCTGTCTGCACAGACGCTGACAAAGACATACACTTCAGCAGAACTGACGACCACACTGTCGCCCCACCGTCATGAGCTTAACCTTTGCCGAACCGCAGAGCACTTCCTGGTTGAATGATCACTGTCATTCTCACAGGGGAATCTTTCAAATCTCACCACATTGCACTCTTTGCTCCTCTCAGAGACACGCTATAGTCTCACACTCCTCACCCTCAAAGCCCCGGTGACGAGCCGCCGGGCTTGAGAAGGTAGGTGCAAGAACACAAAGTTGATCTGCTGCGCGCTCCACAGACCACTGCAAGCAAGATGTGATGCTGCTTAATGCAAACATGTTTGGCCTGTAAATAAGAAGTGCTGTTTTAATATTGATGGTTTAATAAAAATCATTACTTCATTAAGGCAAAATTATTTCAATATCAACAGGTTATATCTGTGAATTACAAATTAATAACAATATGCACAGTGCAACTTTTTCAGTTATAAAACATTATTGCATATACTCTACTTTAAAAAAATAAGAATGTATTTTTCCACTTCAGCTCCTCTCCCACGCTCTCCTCTCCACTTCAGGCCAATGAGACTCAACCCTCTGCACTGAGTTTGGTATTCAGCGGGTGATCCTCTACCCAAAGAGATTCGCCTGACTTCTTTCCTCCTGAGGCGGTGGTCCGGCGTATCTTCAGCACCAGCAGGGATATCACCAACAGCGAGCATACGACAAGCACTACCAGAATCCCTATCCAGGTAGCCGACTTGCATTGTGGCACGAACGCCACTTCTCCTGCAAAGAAGGCAAAGAAATGTATCACCTGCATGCGACCACGCGTTTACGCAATTTCACATCGAGTCGAGTGGTGCTCACCTTCTGTAAAGACATTAACTGTCAAGTGTCCAGACGTTTCCACCGCGACCTTCCTCCATCCACGAGACAGAGAGGGCAGCCACTCCTCTACCTCGCAGAAATACAGGCCGCTGTTTTCAGGAGCTGGCTTCGAGACCGTTAGGCTGAACTGGTTGAGTGCAGGGTGGCCAAATCTTAGCTGATGACCCTCAACTAACATGTCTTGTAGGGTGGCATTTCGATAAGCTACGAATATGGGCTGTTTTTGAATTCCTGTTTCCTTCTGCCAAAACCATGTGACCTGGAACTCAGATTCACCGCTGGACTGGTCAGTGACGTGGCAGGGGATGGCGAAGTCCCCGGATCTGCTCACATTTAGCTCCCGCTCATCCTTTACAACGGACAGGTTTTTTTCTATAAAAAAAAAAAGCACAAAGGTAAAAAGACACATTTCGTTCAGCTCAAGTGAAACAAGATGATTGGTTTCAGTGGGACTTTAAGTTAAATTCCGAGGCACACAGCCAAAGGAGACTGAATGGGAAATAGACAAAGAGGAGTGAAGATGGTAAGCCGAAAGAGAAATCTATATCTGTAATATTAGAATTAGGGTAACCATCAACCACACCACTATGGCAAAACAAAAGCCAACACCATTAGAGAATAGTTACTTTGCAAAGAATATATGAGATTATGCAGCACAAGCCAAGTCAAATTTATATTAAAGACCACAGACTACCATAATATTTCATATTATCATTGTAATTTCTTTCATCAATGTTTAGTTTATTGCGAAGATAGCTTGAGCAGCCTACGTTAGATAATTCACTGCATATAAAGATGGGGGACGTGTCTCCACTTCCTGATCAACTCTTCCTTTAAACATCCATGAAAACACACAACCAAACACACACAGCTACACATGGATTTCTCTATGAAAAGTCATCGTACCAGCAACATTCACAGTCAGCGAAACAGGACCAGCGCTCTCTGAGGCCTTCTGCTGCCAGTGACCTTCACGATCCAGCTGGTATTGCTCCACCTGGCAATGGAACGTCCCACTATCCCCCTCATGGGCCGTCTGAATTCTGAGGTGGAAGCTGCTCTGTGTGGGTCGGGCGAGGCGAAGCCGCCCCTGCAGATCTCTGAGCGCCTCGCTCTCAGGGTACCGCAGCAAACCCATGTGATCGAGCTCTACTAAGGAGACTTTTGTCTTGGGGGAACTCTGTCCAGTGTAGATCCAGGCCACTTTGTAAAAGACAGAAGGACTGAATGCACCGGAGAGGATGTTACACTTGAGTTCCACCTCCTCTCCCTCTCCTGCAATCAACTGCTGCTGCCCAACCACTTCCAACCGAAGATCGTTGGCTGGAAAACCAGAGAGAAGTCAATATTTTGTTAAGTTATTCCTTTTTTTATGGTATGAATTAAATGTGGCTGACTCTGTATATAGTTATAGAAGTAGATTAACAAACTTACCAGGCTCAGTAAGATTTAGCTCAGTGATTCGGGACTTAGGCGGGAGCTGGTACCAGTTACCACGAGGTTCTTGTAGCCACTCCGTCACCTCGCATATGTACGAGCCAGTATCCGAGGTCCGAGCTTGCCGAATAGTCAACTCAAAACTTGGACCCTTGCTGCGCCTCATGCTGATTCGCTGTCTGTCGCTCAGCTCCACCTGGGTCCCAAATGTTATGAGGGCTTCCCGGTCTGAGCTTACGATAATCTTATTTTCTCCCAGTTGCTGGTGCCGCCAGGTAACGGCGTATTGAGAGGATGCGAAGGGCTCTGAGATAACTGAGCAGTTTATTTCTATGTCACTGTTGATATTTCCCGTCAAAGTGGGAGGGGAGGTCAGACTGAGTTTGCTCTCTAGAAGAGGGAAACAGAAGTGAAGTCATATAGGGTGAGAAACAAGGACAGATAGAATACACGGTGCAGCAAGTAGCCGTATGAATCTCAGTGCTACCTGGGTACTCCACCATCACACCCACTGGGTTGGATGGAAGCGGTTTCTTGTGAACATTTTGGATGAAGGCAGACGCATGGCACTGGTACTTCCCTGCCTCTCTGGGGCTGGCACCATTGATAAGCAGTGAGTGAGTGACCCCCTTGGGTTTGTTCTCTACTCTCAACTGGTAGACGTGCTGGTCTCCAGACCAGCTGATATCACCATTCCAGTTCAGCGTAAGGATGTTTTGAATGGTCGAGTCGTCGTGCTGCAGGCTCCATATCAAAGTTGTTGGCACGCGTGGCCCTTGGACCCGGCACATCAACTCCACATTTTCTCCAACAGTCACCCTGGATTTGCGACTGATCAGTTTCACAGACGACTCTGTATCGAGTGAGAAACAAGAACTTGGTGATCTCACAATCCTCCTGCATCCATGATGGTTCCAAGTACAAAGGACTAGAGTAAAAAACATTCATAAAGTAGTCCACCTCTTCTCTAACTTATATTTGTGGTTTTCTGCTAAAAAATCACCTCCCTATTTAAAACAAGAAATGGTCAATATGCCTGTTGTCATCCAGATATATTAACAGAAATGACTCATTCAAATATATGGCCTTTGCAGTCCTAACACTTTTGAGAAAATAGGTTTTCCCTCTTAAAATGCAACGACATGCAGTGTGAGGTACTTCAAAGTCTATACATTAGCGACAGACACATACTAACAGGAGTTTAACACCCTGGATGTAAATAGTAATAGTCATTGCAACCTCCAACACAAAGAATATTGAGCTGTACAAAGACATCCTGCATATTTTATTTCTTACAATTTTACTCATGCTCAGGCTTTTAAGTGCAAATTAATTTGTGCAAATAAAAGGTTTTCCTCTTGGAAGCCAGATCAGGCAAATATCATGAAATATTTGATTTACCACTTATTCAGCAAATTTTACAAGTCTGTAGGTTTACCACAGATCTATCAAGTTACGTGACAATGACACAAGATTTTTAAAAAGACGAATTAAACAACTCAATGATTGACACCTGCGCGACATTTACAGACACACATCTTACCTGTGGGCCTAACTGTCACAGTGCTAGTTGTTGACTGGCTGTGGATCTTGCTGTTTGTTTTCCATTCAGACACAGAGCACTGGTAGATGCCTGAATCCTCGGGCGTGACCTCATCCAGCTCCAAAGTGAAGGTGTCGGTCGCTGGGCGCGCTGCCCTCACTCCGCGACCCGCTGACTCCCCCTCTATCTCCGTGACACCCTCCGGACTTAGACTGATGATGTTTTCAAACGTCGACGTGGACTTACGTTCCCATGTGACAGAGAGTTGACCTTCAACCCCGTCCACTTTGCAGGTGAGATTCAGCTTGTCACCTTCGTCAACACTCACGTTGTGTTGCATTTCAACTGAGAGCCCACTTTCTGCCGTGAAACACAGGCACAGACAGATGTATGTGTTTGAGAAGATGATAATAGAAAACATGATTTTCTGAATAGTGGCATTAAGGTTATGGTCAGAATATATCATACAGGAGAAGAATTGTGGCTCATTCATTCTGAACTTTTTCTGCTGACTGACCTGATGCGGAGATGCTGACCAGCTGGGGACTAGAAGTCTGAGCTTCTCCGGCTGTAAAGACCCCATCCTGGCCTCTGTCCTGAGGCCGTGCCCGACAGAAATATTCTCCCTGGTCCTCAGTTCTGACAGGCTTCAGTCTGAGACGGTACTCTGTGTCCCCGATCCGGGCGGCCCTGAGCTCGCCTCTTTTCTCTCTGCCACTATACTCGGGCCCCACAGACAGAATGCCTGTAGGTTCGATGCGCGCCACCTCAGCACTTCCCCGGAGCCAGGCTACAGAAAGAAACCTTTTCTCCAGATTGAGAGCGTCTACGTTGCAGGAGAGCGACAGCTCCTGGCCCTCCTGCAGAGTTGCCTGCTGGATGGAGATTCTCACCACCAGAGACGACGTGTCTGGCACCACCTCTACTCGAGGCAAAAATTAAACCTCAGACAAATATGGCAAACGAACTCACACATCCTGTGAAGGAGCCACAACGGAAAAGCTGAATATGTCAAGACTTTATATAGATAATTGAATGATAGATGCTTCTCACCTCTGGCTTTGACATGTAGGGTAGTGCTCTCTGCATCCTTCTGTCTGATAGTGTACCAGGAGCGGTCAGGATCTTGGATCCACTCCTGAGCCCGGCAGTAGATTGTGCCTTGGTCTGACGGCTCCAGCTTTGCCATATGTAGCCTATATGTGGCCTCTCCCATTTTATCTAACCTTATGAGTCCCTCATGATAACGCCCTTCAAATGTCGGGCCAGGAATCAGGGTGAAATCCCTGTCCAGGGAAATGATCGGCAGAGCGTCCTGCTCGCCGTCTTTTTGGAGATGCCAGGCTAAAGACAGATGGGTGTGCTGGATGGTGTTGCTGGAGGCTTGGCACGTTAGAGTGAGAGCATCACCCTCATTATGGCTCAGTGATGTGGAGACAGGTAATGACACACTTAAGGAGTCGTCAATCACTACGGCACAATGTCAGACACAGAGACAAGGATATGGAAGTCAAAGTTTTTTACATCCTACAACACAGTGATGCAGATATGTTGAAAAACAGTTTGTAGAATAAAAATTGTAGAATGGCAATTACCTTTAACTATTGTCTTCGCATTGTAGGTTCCATCGTAAGCAAGTTGAACTGGGTTGATCACAGCGCACTCAAAGTCCCCTTCATCACCTTTCTGCAGGCTCTGGATCTCAAAGAGGACGGAGTTCGGCGACACATGTTTCAGAGTGATCTCCTTTCTTGCCACGCGTTGGCTGTAAACGGCATACGCAAAGCTTTCATCAGAAGTACTGATGATGTTGATCTGGAACGATGGATTTTTGGGCTTCGTGACACGGAACTCGAATTCCTTTCGAGTGTTGTCGTCTGCAAGGCCGCTCACATTGCAGGAGATGGAGAGCGGCGTGCCCAACACGCGATACAGGGGCCCAGGCTGTGATTCAGTGAGTACTTTGGCCTCTCCTGAGGGAAGCACGTTGAAATCATATGAAAAACATTTAAGGGTCAGTCTTGCTTTGTAAGGGTGCTACTCTCCAAGAACTAATCTTGGTCTCAGAGTTGCGTGGACAAAACTACGAAGCCTTTCAGGTGTACAGCACATTACAAGAAATATAAACCTTTTACAGTATGAGGTATTTATTCATTATGCAAGAAAAGCTCTGTTTGGGGGTATAGAGTTGTATCTAACTATTTTATCTAACTATTGCAACTTTTTAAATTCCATAAAAAATATTTTGCAAGTTATTTATTCGTTGTTAAAAGGAGTAAGGTAGAGGCACATGTGAATCAGTAACTTTAAAACTTCTTACAACCATATAATGGTTAAGGCCATTTTCAGATATTTAAAATAAGCTGCCAAAAACTCATGAGAAATTTGGATGAATCAGATTCATTTTAAGCGTAGTTAAATAAAACCACGTATTAGTGGTTATTGACATTGCCGTTTATTTAATAGTCGCACATTCAACCAGGACTAATGCAAAATAGGATGTACCAAAAAACACCAACTCTTTGTTTCCTCGTTATTTCAAAATGTCTATCAGTTAAAAAAGTAAGAGCATGTATTTTTCTAATTTAATTGTTGCATATATTCCACCATATTTGCATCAAGTTTGAATGGCATCCAGTTTGAATGCCAATATGGTTGAATATGAATTAAATCCAGCTGCAGGAGTTCAGCGTAGTACTCACCACTGTGCAGGAGTAAAGTCAGACAGACCAGCAGACTGGCCCTGCGACACCTCATCCTGAGAGAACAGTGCTCACAGCAGTCGCTCTCTATGCATGTGAAGATCTGTCAGTGACTCAATACAGTGGTGTAAATGTGGCTTATGTTTCCATGGATACACCAAGAGGAAGTATGACATTTTTCCGGTACATGGGCAGAAGTTTACATTTTGCAACACGCGGTAGAATCTTGTAAGCTACTTTCATTTTTGGGTTATGAAACTTGTGGTGGAGTTTTGAAGTTTTGTAATAGTTGTGAGCCACCTGCAAAAAAAAAAAAGAAAAGAATATAGGCTGACATCTGTGCATTACACGGGTTGACAGTATCGTCACCATTGCATGAAATCAAATAAACACAGATCACTTCCTTATCAAAATAAGAGAAAGGGCACTATCTTTTATCATGCATAAGACATGTGCAGCTTCTGTTTTTATTCTCATATTTATTAACTTTATTTACAAACTCAGGCCTTCTGTAATCCAATCGGAGAGTCACGGATGTTTAAAGATACAGATTCTGGAGACAAATTGTGTTGCTAGGAAACAGCTCGGAATCATGTTTGAGCTATTTGCCAAAACAGGTAAGTTTGGTCCCGTTCAGATGAAGTTTGACGATGTGTTGTACATCGATGAGGCAATAGTGCCACCTGGTGGAGAAGAGGAGACAAACAGTGCATTCCTGCTTCAGCTGGGTTTTTTATTTTCGTTTTTTAGCTTGAGGCCTCAACTCTCATTCTGACTGAGGGGGATTTTATGGATCCGGAAAATAAGACTCATACAATTACCACTACATACGTATAACTCATGAAGATACATGCATTAGTTAAAGTATCAACATGACATGTGAACTACTTATGATATAAAGCTAAACATTTTAATATGGAAGTTTATACAAAGAAAGATACAAACATGATAACACAGAGCTCTTTATAGAGTTACTGAACTTCACTTTAGACAACACACTTGAACTGCAGTTATTGATGCAACACTGAAAAAGCTTCAGATGCCATTTAATGATAGATTTGAAATCTTGCTCAAGCCTCCGAGATGGACAAGTGCAAGACACGTGATTGTGCCTATAGCTATGTCCCCGCCTTACATGCTCTGTTGAGTTATTCTATGTATAAATGTGTGATTCAGTTGACTTGCTGAAAAATATGCCTTCGCTGAGACGACACTAGTCTGAGTGTGTTTTAAATCCCTGTGGACTTGTACAGTGTTGTAAAGTGTGAGGATTGTATTTTTTCCTTTTATCTGTATTTTGTCATTTATCTATTTTGATTATTTATGGTACTGAACACTGCATCAGAATGACATTTTGAAAAATAAAAGTTTTAATGTACGTATGTTTATTTAAGTAAGAGAGTGTGTGGAGAACTCCATAATATAACAAATAATATAAATATATAAATACATAGTATAATATTATTTATAGTGATATATATAATACAAAGCAATGTTAAGTATATTTTAGATTGTGACTATGGTAAATGGTCTGTATACGACTTATTAGTAGTAGCACAAGTACCCTCAGTGGAAATACTGAAGGAGGAGCAAACGCTGCTATTACACTTGCACCCACACTCATCCTGGTCCCAAGCTGCTTCTGAGCCAGACTGGTGGAGTGACGACACTAAATCAAGAAGTGAGACCTTGTTGACACCGATTCATATGAATACAGTAAGTATTTAAAACAGAGTGTAAAAGATACTTCTCTTTCAGCCACGTCTAGACTGTGAGTGTTATTGACAGTAATTGTTGTGCAGTGACATCTGTGGTCCTGAAAAACTTGAAAAATTGTGTAACTTTAGGGGAACTTTTATACGCAACAACACGAGAAGAGGAAGTGTCTAAAAACAAGCATTGCTGCACATGTTCCTCACAGGGCAGGAATAGGAAGTGTGATGAGTACAAGAAAAAAGAAATCCACATCTCAGATTGGCAGAAATGTTGTAAGCACAAACCACAGGGGGGGTTATTCTCTGTCTTCTCACTGTGGAAGAAGGTGCCGCTCGCTGTTCTCATGAGTGTCTGAAGAGCTGCTGGGGGAAATGAGTGACTTGCTGGAGAGGACCACAGACTGTCCCCTGCCTCTTCTCGGAGACGACTCCGGGCCCGAGGCGGAGAAGGAGAGCCTGACGGGAGCAGAGGAGTTGTGCTGGGAGGATGGAGGTCTACCTGTGGAGCTGCAGAGAGGGATGGAGACTCTGCGGGTGAACAGTGAGCTCACTGATGTGATCCTGAGAGTCCAGGGGCACGACTTCGCCTGCCACAGAGCCATACTTGCTGCTGCCAGTCAGTACTTCAGGTAAAAAAAAACAAGCCGGCATGTTCTTATTTATATCGGGACGGGATTTTCAAGTTTTACCTCTTTTTTTTCTGTGTAGGGCAATGTTTTGCAGTGGGCTGAAGGAGAGTCATGAGGAGTACGTGCAAATACAGGGGCTGGACAGTGGGACAATGGGCTTTCTCCTGGAGTACACTTACACCAGCCGAGCCCTCCTCACACACTCCAATGTCCAGAGGATACTTGAGGCAGCCAGTCAGTTTCAGGTAAAGTGGCAGTTACCTGCAATGAAATTCAAGATATTTAATAAGCTCACGTAGTTACTTATGAAAACCTTAAACACATTATCAGCATCAAGTATACTTTCTTGGCATTGTAATTGGATTAGTAGTAGAGAGAAAGTTTTTATAAACATCCGCCCACGGCCCCCAGAACAGTCACCTTATGAAACCACATTTAAATTCACTGAATCTCTTATTTACACTACATGTTACACACTCATTTCAGTTTCCTAGAAGTGCCTGTTTTTTTTTAATCAAGCTCAACGAATCATTCTCAGAGAAATCAAACAAAAATGTTGAACAAGGCCACATCACGCAAGGCTACAGAAAGTGAAAGAACTGTTGATCTGAACTTTAACGGTTCTTCCCTGATCCTCATTCCTTCCATCTAGTTTCATGGTAACTTGCATACAAAAAGACAAACGCTGACGAAATGAAACCTTCTTGCCGGAGGTAATAATTTAAGAATAGTAATTTGCACTGTTATCGTGAAAGGAATGGACTCTTGTTGTGATGACTTATGTGATGCAACTATAACCACAAGCTTGAATAATACAACCATATCCCCAGAACATAAACAAACCAGTCAAGAAATAGTTTTTCTTTTAGCTTCATCAAGTTTAATCTCAAATACTTTTATCAGCATAAGATGTGCAATTCTCATCGTAGTGTGATTTTGATCTTTGGGCACACATGGCGCAACAAAAGCATGACACAATCCACAATGTGTTTGAATTGGCAGCAAAAAAGAAATAAATTTGTGTGGGGAGAAACATTCGGAAAGAAAGATTGTATTATGGTGATCTTTTTTAGCAAGAGATGGTGCTAGATTTCAGTCGCCCCTCTTTTCACTTTACTCAGTATTTCCCCAGACTCAGCGGAACCAAACATTTCACTGTGTCAGAGACGTGTTGCACAAGAGAGAAGTGAAAGCTGCCAGATGTTTACACCAAGGATCAGTTTTCCATACAGGCCTAATTTAACTGCACAGCTGTGTCAGAAAACAAGTGAGGCAGGTGTTGTCGTGCTTCTATTTTTGTGACGCGCAGTCTGAGTTTGAGTTGTTTAAGATAAAAGTGATATTGAGATTGATCCTTACTTCTTGGATTTTGGAGGTTTCAAGTTCCGAAGCTGGTTTGGGTTCGAGGTTAAAATTAAAATCAATTCAGGGTTAAAGATAACATTTTAGTTTATATGTAAAAGTTGGCCATCTTTTTATGGCCCATGATATCTTTCAGTTTCCAGGTTTTATTGATGCATATTATGTTTTTTTTTGTTTTATCTGCTAATCAACGTCAACATTATGAAACCCTGCATGTGAACATCAGTTTTCAACTCAATTTATTTCTCAAATATAACAGTGATTCCTGCCCTGGCCTTGTTTCTTTCAGTTCCTGCGTGTGGTGGACGCATGTGCCGGCTTCCTGAGCAAGTCTCTGCACCTGGACAACTGCATCGCCATCCTGAATCTGGCTGAAAATCACGTCCTGTCAGTCCTGAAGTCCAGTGCTCAGGACTACATCGCCTCTCGGTTCTCCCAGGTTGTGCAGCAACAGGATTTCCTGGAGCTGCCGGCAGGGTCGCTGGAGACCATCCTGCAGAGGGATGACCTGGACGTGAAGTGTGAGGAGTGTGTTTTTGAGGCTCTCATGAGCTGGGTGAGGGACCAGCATGATGAACGCTGTCCCCTACTGGCCAGGTTGTTGTCACACGTGCGACTGCCGCTTCTGGATCCAGCATATTTTGTAGAAAAGGTGGAGTCGGATGAACTGATACGACGCTGCAGTGAGGCCTTTCCTTTGTTGCAAGAGGCTCGCACCTATCACCTCTCTGGCAGGGAGGCAAGTGTAGGACATTATTCATTTTACAAAATACTAACCAGCATGTATCATATCTAAAAAAGAGGCTTTAACATCGAAGTAACACTTTGCATGTCAGGGGCACATACTGCCTACTGTCTTCTCAAATGTTCCATATATCAGAATTTTGAGAATGTAAATCTCTTTGTCCGTTTGTAGGTGGTCTGTGAACGGACCAAACCCCGCGAGCGACACTTTCTGTCCGAGGTGTTCTTGATCATCGGCGGCTGCACCAAAGACGAACGCTTCATTTCCACCGTCACCTGCCTGGACCCCCTCAGACGCAGCCGGCTGGAGGTCGCCAAGCTGCCGATCACAGAGATGGAGAACGAGTCCCAGAACCGCAAATGGGTGGAGTTCGCCTGCATCACCTTCCGCAATGAGCTTTACATTTCTGGTGAGAGAGAGTGTCATATCAAAAACAAGCTCGTTTCCTGTGAGATGTGTGACCTCCACCGTGCAGATTAAAGTGAGAGTGTTCAGGAACTGACACCTTAGCTGTGGTTACGTTGACTGTTGAGCAACAGCTACTCTGTGAAAGTCCCGGCTCGTTCATTGGATTTAAGATTTATTTATTCAGAATGATAACCAACGTAGATCACCTACACAGTCAGTACATTGGTGTTTTGGCATACAAGCTACATTGTGTTCTGTCTGTTACACTTCTGCAGGAGGGAAAGAGACACAAAATGAGGTTTGGAAATACAGCGGCGCTCTGGACAAGTGGATCCAAATCGAGCCCCTGACAACTGGGCGCTGGAGACACAAAATGGCGGTTCACGGGGGGAAGGTGTACGCACTGGGCGGATTTGACGGAGCTAAGAGACATACTAGCGTCGAGGCCTACGATCCCTTTCACAATCGCTGGACACAGGTACATCAGTTTGATATTATCGCAAAGAGCTTCAGTTTAACAAAGGTAATTCCCTCTGGAGTTGGTGGAGACATAAAAAGATTGAATATCGGTCTTATATTTTTCAAGCAGCCACAAACATGACCTTATATGAATCCTAAAGTTAAGGCCATGTGTGTTAGATCACTATGAAGGCAGCAGTTTAAAAACACACTTGCAATAACAACTATACGATGTGATTGATGTGAGTATTGTGTTTATAGCTTGGATAAGGTCAAAGATATTGAACAGCCAAATAGGATCATCGACCCACTCACCCAAAATGTCAGTATTACTAAAACTGGGAGAAATGTCCAACTCAAGCATTGGATTAAGGAAAACATTTGTAGCTTATATTTTTATTTTTGTATGATAGGTGTTTTAATTTAATGCTATAAAACAAAATATACTTCACGTGTTAGCTTCTGTGCTCTCTTACCCAGAGGCCCTGTTGGTTGTATTTACTGCAGGTGACGCCTCTTGCAGTTGGCGTCAGCTCCTTCGCTGCTGCAAGCTTTGACAGATGGATCTACGTGATCGGTGGCGGGCCCAACGGAACGCTGGCAACCGACAAGGTTCAGTGCTGGGAGCCCGGGACAGACTGCTGGGAGCTGCGGGCGCCCATTCCCACCGAAACCAAATGCACAAACGCTGTCACATTCAAGAACAGCATCTATGTCGTTGGTACGTTGTGTGAATAAGTGATGTGAGGCGTTTAGACCTCAGTTGAAACCTTTTGATTTCATGCTACTTTAGATTTTTTTTCGCAGCAGTTATGTTGTGACAGTGGGAAAGACCCGAGTGTTCCCCACATTAATGATGGTTCTATTTGATTGAATATTCCCAATTTAAAAACCTGTAGACACAGATTTGAAAGGTTTTAGGTGAAAGGGATCTGATCTAATATATGTTTTGGCTAAGGTGTTTCATTTAAATTGTACAAATTGTTGTTTTCTTTACCGTAGAATGGGCCCGTTATGTTTAAATACTTTATATTGACGTGGAGGGCTTTTCCCCTCCATGGAGGCTGCCATGTTTTTTTCACAGTAGCCCAAACTTAAAAAAAATAGACACCTTTTGAGTTTATATGACAACTGAAGGCTGCCACAGGTTCTCTCCCTTAATTGTCTTTTTTAATTGAAGTACCTTTTCCCTTATATTCTTTTAGTACTTTAATTGAGTGAGATCGGGGAAAGCACTTTCATTTTTGTATTGCAAAATCATCAGTTTCACTTCAGTAATGGATTCTCAGCTTAAGGTGGTGCCTTAAAATAAGGGAAATATCTGTGAGTAAAAGTCTGTGTTGGCATTTAATAATTTCATTCCCACGAGTTGTTTAACTAAATATGAAGTAAATATCAACTTCAGTAAAGTAACCATTCGATGCTGTCTGCTCCCAGGTGGTGCCATGCATGCCATGTACTGCTACTCCCCTCTGTCTGACTCATGGTCCCTGGTGACTCGTCTGGGGGAGAGGGCAAGCTGTGCCATCGCTGCCTGTAACAACAAACTGTTCATCACCGGAGGCCGGGACAACAAAAACCAAGTGATCTCCACTGTGATGTGCTGGGACGTTGGCCGAGAGGTGCTGACAGAGGAGTGTGTTTTACCTATGGGAGTGTCGCACCACGGCAGTGTGACACTCATGAAGTCCTACACACACATACACAGAATAGCACCTGCTGCCGGGTGCCAGTGACACAGGATTCTGCGGACAGAGGCTTGCGGTTGCAGAGAGTGGAAGTGAAACGATGCATTAAAAGTAAAACATGCATTACTCCAGCTTTTTTGATGTGAACTGTGACATTCAAATGTTAGAAGTCGCAATGTTTTGACAAATCTAAGGAAGCAAAACTTGCATAGTGCTTCTTTCTCTGCAAATAACGGATGCAACGTTAATATGTTTTCATTTAATGGGTTAATAGGTTTTCATCTTCACAGGAAATGAAATAAAATTAGCAGTGCGCAATGACCGACTGCACATTGAAACCACCATTTATCAAAGCTTCTTGATTCAAATTTTGTGTTTGATGTGTATAATTTTATTGTGTACGAGAAAATAAGCATATTTAATAACCACTTATCAATTGTTGCTGTGCACAAGATAATATACATGTTTAATAATAACATACATGTTTAATACTTTTACTTTCATGTTATTTTCATCATCACTAATGACCTATAATCTATAAGCACAAGCCAATATGTTACTATATATGTTAATACAATATCATAGTGATTAACTTTCAGAAATAAGACATCTAAAAATGCCTTAAAAACTTAAGTTTTTAAACATAAATGAAATCTTTGTGACAATTGTCAATTTACAACAAGCTGCGGGAAATGAGTCAGATTTATGAATGCAAATCAGATATTATATTCATTATTTAGATTATTTGTTTATTTATTCAGTTGAACTTTGTTTATGTACTTGGAAACTTTCCCTTTTTTTTCTCTTTCTGTCTCTGTATTTGATTTGTTCAGGTTTCTTTGTGTGACAGCGACATTTTTCAATATATAACATAAACAAGTGCAGATAAATCAAACTTTATATAAGGACCGAGATGAACATATTGCTGAGCATAACTCAGACTTTTGAAGTATTTTTGACTTTTTGAATTAGAAACAAATACTGGGTTAGCACGTGTGTTTACATACTCACCACACCACGTCTGTGTCGTAGCGATACTAGCCAGGTCAAAGGGTAAACCACAATGTGGAATTTCCGGTTATATTTTCAAAGTAAAACGCAGGCAGCTAAAATTAAATGGAAAAAAAGATTGTTTGGAGAAAACGTGTTGACTTAAAACTAAGATGCTTTAATTACTGGACAACTCAGTTATTTGTATGTGAAAAACCTACTAACCTTCAATGCAGGTCCATAGAGAGACCGAGAGAAAAAGACGAACATATAAAAAGTTGTCTGTTCATGGTAAATAAATGTATAAGAAGTACGTATATGTTTGAACATCTATATAAATATATATGTATGTATTATTAAAAGGATGGTCAATTTACAGGCGACTAAACTCAGTTTCAGCAGCCGCTATGTTGAAATGTGGAAATGTATGTTGTTATTGTGAAGGTCCCCAAACCGGAAATTTACACCTGTAGAAAGAAGAAACTTTCACTTGAAGGTATTTGTGACTCACACCTGTCGGTTTACCTGCTCATGTACCTGGCACACGTACGCTTTCTCTTTCTCTTTCTAGTCCGAACGTTTTCCACGGAAACTAAAATGACTTCTTGGACTTTTTATTCCTACACGGACGGAGCTCTGTCCTCACGCCAGTAGCGACAGTGAGTTTAAAACCACGGCTTTGAATCCAAGACATTCCTGCGTCTCTGACATGGCTCTGCGTTACTTCCTGGCCTGTGTGGTCGTTCTCTCCTGTCTCGGTGAGTTGTTTGTGATTGTGCTGGTTTTTCTGGTTGTTACTTCTTTTAGTGTGGACATGAGCAACACCCTGCAGCCGGAGGACGTGCAGACTTCACTGGCAAAGTCTGTCTGGTCAAGTTAATGATTTAAATACTGTGGTGCGAAAAAATTGAGCTCATATCTGGCCACAGCTACAAAGAGTTAAGTGCCTTGGGCTTGGCAATAAAACAGTAACAGTGTTATTTCACTATTAATTAATAACATCATTTTCCAGCGATCACAAAAGTCCAATATATATATATATCAATGTTCTGCTTATGGACAAACATAAGATATTAGAATCACGATCTTCATTCAGCAGAACATATTCGTTTTTAAACATCATTTAAATAATCATTATTTCACATTTATTAATTATCAATATTGACTGACATGTACATTTTATCACAATATAATTGTTGGCCATATTGTAATGCATGAATAGTGTTACACTTTTTTTGTACTTCCTCTACTAAATACCAAGCAAATCAATCAATTTTTCCAACTCTGCTTAGAAAACATGATTTTTAAGAGAGCAATTTAAAGTGTTGAGGTAGTAGACTAGTGTTCCTTCAGGATCTTCTCCTCTGGCTTTGAGCCTGTCAGGGTGAAGGCAATATGTCCATAAGCGTCTCAGCTGAAAAAGCATAATGGTGTCCTTCAAGAAAAGCAAAGTAAATACAGAAAACCTGCAAAGCCATGACAAGGAATACAAAATGTGAATTATTGTTTAATCAGTCAATTATTTCAGCTTTGAATCAGTCATCTCTGTAACTCATTAACAATGAGCAAAGCCTTAAACCCGACCTTAAAAGTGATACTGTGAGAAAACATTATTCGACACGACCCTTGTATTTAAGCAGTCAGTCAGGTACAACCATAATTTATGACAGTAGAACAATCCCAATGACAACTGAACGAGCTCCATCCACTGCAAAGTGCAGCTGAAAGCTCCCGGAAACACTAGTAAGTGGACCATGAGATTATTATATTAAACTATGTGTGTATTAAACTATATTTCAAGGTCAAGAGAAAGAACCTTCACGCACACATTGAAAGTTTATAATAATACATGGAAAACAAAAACCCTCTAAAACAGAATGTAGAAAACCACCAATAATAACTTGAGTCTCAAAAAGGGTCATACAATGTTTTTTTTTATATAAACTGAACATGATACGTTTGACTCAAATCGAAGTAACTGCAGATACATTTACATAAATTATAATGCATCCGTGTATCTCATACGCCCTCTTGTGCTGTCATGACCTTTTCAATCTTTGAAATACACTAAACTCTTTCACATCTGATCCGGCTTGTTTCTCTGCATCTCCTTCTCCGTGTGTAGTTTCTGCACAGCCTCCGATGTACGGTCTCCTGGGGCAGGAGGTCCACCTGAAGCCAGTCTTCACCGGACACCCTGACGATATCCTGTGGAAACACGATGGCAACAAAGTGGTGGAGTTTAATGGGAAGGAGGAACATGTGTACAGCCGTTATCATAGCAGGGTCACCCTTGACTGGGTCTCTGCAGAACTCGACATCAAAGACCTCAGACACGAAGACAGCGGAGAGTATGAACTGGAAATATACGTGAACGAAGGGATTTATCGTATGGCTTATAATTTGGAGGTCATAGGTAGGTTTTTACTTAACTTCTTAAGAAAGTGACTCTATACTTGTATTTAGTTAATTGATGGATTCTTTAAACATTGTTACCTGCCTTCTACAGCTACCTATTATTTGTCTCAAGTTCAAATGAAATTCACAAGTCTCTGTCCAGGACGTTTTTCTGTTGCACCCGTAGACCCTGTTTTACAAAAATGAACTAAAATATCTCGGATACACTTTTGAAATAATTGTGAGTCATAGTCCTCTGCAGGGGCTTGTTGCGACACGTGCAACTAATCCCGAGTTGCTCTTTGTCTGTCATGACATTTCACTCAAATAAGTAATAAAAAACAAACATTGGAACAAAACCCTTTTTTGTTAACATCTACTCCATCTATTCCTGCTGTGGTTCATGTCCCATCCACTAACATGGAGGAGGCAGGGTTTATGGCAACCAGCTACCGGGGTCAGGGTCTGTATGCACCAGTCACAGAGGGCATTTCACTGCAGAACCAGTACTTATCTTTAATACTCCTAAGTACATTATGCTGTCCTACATACTTAGACGTCCTACATACTTTCTAATACATGTGTGTAATTTTTACATTGAAGGATTTTGAAAGCAAGACTTTCATTTCTAAGAGCTTCTACATGGCTGTGTGTTACTTTGCTGATAAGATCTGTGCCCCTGTTCCACCTCTTTCCACACCCACAAGTAAAACAAGATATCCAACTAGATTTACCTCTTGATAGCTCACCTAATAAAAATAAGTTAGGTAGTTCTGTTATTTTTTATGGCCATGTTGTCAGTGAGGAACTTTGCTCTTCATGAAATACGTCTGCTGAAGGCAAAATCATAAATAGTACAAGAGTCTGGGCATTGCAGTTTTTATTTTTTAACCATGATAGTTTGTTATTATGACCATGATGTTGTTCTAACCTAATACATGATTTATAATTAACACTTGTCATATCCCTTCATTTCTTCTAAGTTATTTTCTCCTCCTACCCTCCCTAGTCCAAATATAGTGGTGTTAATGCATGAATGTAATGTTAATCATCAAGTTGTATTCATTAATGCATTTATTTTAATTTATAAATCCATATAGATAAGGTCACCAAACCCAGCGTCTCCTGTGACCTGAACAGCAGCAGCTCTGACACAAGTGGAACCTGGGCGACCCTGACATGCTTTGCAGAGCCCACACAGCCCCTGTCCTCCTTGAAGTATGAGTGGGAGTCAAGTGGACATGTGATCCCCGGCCCTCAATTAACGATATTGCTGGAGGATGAACCGGACGATCAAATATACACTTGCAGGGTGAGAAACCCTCTGACTTTTGAAACGACGACATTCGCTGCAACGTCTTGCTCCCCAGGTAAGATCTCACTCAAGTATCAGCTCCTCTTTAAAATTGATTTAAGGTATTTGTCATTTGAAGCAAATGAACTTTGAGAAAATAAGTTACACGGTGGTTCTTAGAATTCATCCATCAGACGTCATGGGTCTCTTCAAGAAACACGATACCACTGAATGTGAAGACTTTGATCTTTCAAACTCAGCTGAGCATCATTGACTTCTCCTGCTGACAGCACATGAACAAGATCTTGAAAATTTAATTTGAAAACAAATTACTTGTGCATCATTTGTCTATAATAATGTGTTGTATTGAGAAGGATGCTATAACTTTGACGTTTGTGTTTTTATGCAGATACAAGTTCATCTGTAGCTCTGGCTGTCAGTCTAACCCTCATCTTCATCATCATCTTTATCGTACTACTATCGGGTGTTGTGTTCTGCAAACTAAAGAATAAAGGTACAGTTAAAAACAAATAACACCTTATAAGCAAAATTAGTTATCCTTCAATTGAATAGATCTATCAGAAATACTCAAAATATACTGTGATAATTTACGTATTTACAATGTTATCTCATAGAGTTGAATTAATGTAATAGTCTTATATGAGGTAAGATTCTTTCTTATCTGGAGATCTTATGGTTCTCCAGCTGTTTCTGTCTTATACTACTTAAGTCAATGTTATTGATTCTGAACTTCAACGTATGCAAAAGAAGAACATCATGTTTCTCTCTTCCTCTTTCTTTCAGCATGTTTTGCAAAAAGCAACAGAGGTGATGTGGAGAATAGGCGTTCAGCAACAGAAGGTACGATACTGCATGTGATTCAGTGGTGCTGCAAGTAACACATGGTTTGATGTGTCCAAACTTCAGACAATTACAAGTCACATCAGAATATGTCCAATGTCAATATTTTAAAGTAAATGATTTATCAATAATCATACTGTTGTTTTGTCACAGTAATAATAATAAGAAAGATAATAATAATGTTTTATTCATACAGCACCTTCAACTATTCTGTCTCAAAGACACTTTACACACGAAACAGCAAATAACTGTTAAATATTAAATAGACATAATCAATTTAGCTTATTACTGTAAGAGCTAAAAAATAAAAGGTGTAGCATTGTTAGTGTGGTGTTGACTGTTACCTCAAAGCTGCATGGTCCTTTTATATATAATAACACAAGGATGCATCATGCGACACATAACTGCAGAAGGTCTTGATTTACATTTTTTTTTATTAATGATGATTATTGTTGATTCTCACTGCTCTGTCATTTGTTTCATATTATTGAGTTACATCATATAGTTTGTGTCTTAATCTTTATGTATATTTTGTCTTTTAATCCATCTGGTAAAGAGACAGATCACGGTGATGAAAAAACACAATTTTTGCACAGAGCGCCCACGCTCCCCTCTCAGCAGCGACTCAGACCTTGGGGTCAAGCTCATAGTGACGCAGGGAACGGTCTCCCTGCCGACAATCCCAGAGAACACGCGGCTGCAGATTTGGACAGAGGAGAAGGTAAAGTCTGTTTCATGTTCCCACTACTTCATGGTGTTTTAAGTGTCTCTCTTAAGCTGCAAGTAAAACCCTTTTACTGTTGTTGAGACATGCCTTTGTGTGTTAAGTTTGGTTTTAAGCAAATTGATATAAAATTGCATTTCTAACAATGGTGAAAGAACATGCATTGTGTTATGTTTTCCTCTGTTTTTCTCCTGTCTCTTCCCCGCTCTCAGCCAGTTGACTGAATGAAACTGGCAGGGGGTGCCAATGATACCTTTTGAATCTTTTTTTATAATTGTAAAACTTTTAATACCTTTTTCCTTTGGGAGGGTAAGGGATATGTAAGTAATCCAAATTTGAGTCTTGTGTTCTTTCATCATTGATCAATCAATCATTCAAACTTTATTTTATATAAAGGTTAATGCAGTTCAAATTGCTACACAATGCAGTGATAGGACAATAGAAATAAAACAGCCGACAATTAAACAGCACCAAATATATTTTAAAAGCTAAAATAACAATACAAAGTAAAATAAATCTGAGAAATTGAATAAAGTCAATCAAATTAGATAAAAAAACTGATAATACCAAGGGCGAGGTAAAATATGATGACATTAACCATACACCTGCAGACACCCGTGATAAAGTGTTTCTGATCTTTGGTCACTGCAAAAACTTCCATCGAATGAGACTGAATCTGACAGATTCCAAACAAAAAGTGCTTTGATTGCTTACTTCTGCAAATGCTTAGTAGACATATACAGTTTCTGTACTAATATCTTTATCCTTTTATTGAATCTGTTTCAGAATCAAATAAGGAGGAAAATGAAATTGAATACACACCAGAGAAAACATTTGGTGTAAAACTCAAACCAACACCTTTGAAACGTGCCCTTCCATATCCAGACCACCAGGTAGAAAGCAAGCGCAGTCATGAGTCAGAGAGTGAGCGGCAGTCAGACAGCAGGGCAGCAGAGGAAGAGGACCGTCCGCCCACCTCTCCTGAGCAGAACATGCCAGACACTGCTCCAGGTGAACATCACTCCAAGTTGTCAGAGGGAGAAACACAAGCGAAGGAAGACGACCAGACAGAAATGAACAAAACTGTTTCTGGAGATGAACGTCAATCAGATGGAGAAGAAACAGCAAAGAACCTATATTCAGACACCTCTCAGAGCCCCACACCAAAAATGACAGACAATACTCAAACCAATACGTTTGAAAAGTCTCAAAACGCAAAAATTCTAGATCCAGACCCCAAAGTAGAAGGCGAGAGCAAGCATGAGTCAGATTATGAGGGGCGGTTAGACAGCAGTGCAGCAGAGGAAGAGGAAAGTGAGGGTAAAACTGAGGAGGACCGTCCGCCCACCTCTCCTGAGCAGAACATGCCTAAGACGGCTTCAGATGAACATCACCCAAAGTCGTCAGAGGGAGAAACACAAGCGAAGGAAGACGACCAGCCAGAAATGGACAAAACTGTTTCTGGAGATAAACGTGGATCAGATGGAGAAGAAACAGCAAAGAACCTATATTCAGACACCTCTCAGAGCCCCACACCAACAAATACAGACAAAACTCAAACCAATACGTTTGAAAAGTCTCCAAACGCGAATATACCAGATCCAGACCCCAAACTAGAAGGCGAGAGCAAGCATGAGTCAGAGTGTGAGGGGCGGATAGACAGCAGTGAAGCCGAGGAAGAGGATGACGAGGGCAAAACTGAGGAGGACCGTCCGCCCACCTCTCCTGAGCAGAACATGCCAAACACGGCTTCAGGTGAACATCAATCAAAGTTGTCAGAGGGAGAAACACAAGCGAAGGAAGACGACCAGCCAGAAATGAACATAACTGTTTCTCGAGATAAACGTGAATCAGATGGTGACGAAACAGAGGAAAATCTATATACAGACTCCTCTCAGAGCCCCACACCAAACAATACAGACAATACTCGAACCAATACGTTTGAAAAGTCTCCAAACGATGCCCTTCCAGATCCAGACCACCAAGGAGAAGGCGAGAGCAAGCAGAAGTCAGAGAGTGAGGGGCCGTCAGACAGCAGTGCAGCAGAGGAAGAGGACGACGAGGGTAAAACTGAGGAGAAAACGAAGGACGAGTGTGATTCAAAAGAAGAAAAGCCAGCCAACATGAGCGAGAGCGAGGATAAAGAAGGAGGAAAGAAAACTGAGGCTGTTGAGAAAATGAAAGTGAAAATGTAAATACAATCAACTGGAATATGATTCAAATGAACAGCGGGTGGAGGACTCTCAAACATCAGGCCAGACAAACATAAACCTGTTTGACAGAAAGAAAACTATGGAGAGATTCACATTCAGGAAGAGCCACTGAGAACAAATACCTAAGTAAACAAAAAAGGACAGTTGTTGGGTCGAAGTCCACAGACCGAAAGCCGACATGTGATTTATGCCTCATTGCTTTTGTTCATATTTTTAAGGAGCACAATACAAAATGTGTCACTTGAATGAATTACTACCGATATGTAAGTATGACAGAGTTATCCACCTTTATACACAGAGAAAGACGAGCCTGCACTGGAATGACGTTACATAAAGGACAGTGTTTGGGAATTGGCAAAATAACACATTAATAACTCATTAAGAGAAAAGAGAAAGAAAGTCTGTCATTTAAACTTTTTAGTATCCTTCTCTTAGGATTCCCATGGTCCAGCAACATTAACCGACTGCAGAGCATGCAAAACATATTCACTCTCCTGCATGTTTTTCATATCTGGTTTTATTGCGTCCTGCTAAAATATGGGAAATCGCTCATTCCTCTGCAATCAGTTTCCCATAATGATATATCATAAAACAGGACTTGCGGATCGGTCTCATAACGCATTTTGGAGCAAAAACTAAGCAAAGACGAGCGTCAAGAATCCCTACGGGGTCATAGAAGACTCAAGAATATATATGATTTTATGGTGCTTCATAATTGAATACATGCTGTCAATATTAACCTAATCACTAACCTATTGAGGTCATATATTTTTAGAGCTCAGGGTTTTTTATTTTTCAGCACTGATAATTTATAATTGTTTGTTATTTCCATTTGTGACATTATAATTACTTTATTTTTATCTTTGAAGTATTAATTAACTGTTCTCTTGTAGTTTTGAAAACCTTCACTACATTTATCAGTAAATAAAACAAGGGTTTTACAGATTTATAAGAGTTTTGAGTCTTTCCTTTTAGTGAACCAGCTTGATTTAAGATTCCTTTTTAAAGTTTGTGTTCATTTAATTTTGTACAATGCAAAAAAACACAGATGTTTGTTGTAGATATGCTTAAGACTGCAAATGAATAACCATAATTGACCAAAAAGTACAGATGCTGCATGAGGGATCTGTAATAGTATGTTTGTATCACTAGGGGGCAGTGCTTATCAGTTTTAGGTGAGAATTTCGTTCCTTCAGCTGAGATGGTTGAAGGATGTGCTGTTCTTAAAAGGCAGGTTCCAAAAATACAAAGAATACAAATATTATAGCGAGATTTGACTTTTCAGAAAGTGACTGCAGAAAGTCTTTGTAAAAATATTAACTAATCAAGCATGTGCTATTTCAAGATGGTGGCTGATCTGCTTCACGGATAATATCCAGAAAAGTTCAGAGATATTGTTGGTACAGTTTAAATGAATAGAGCATGATTCAGTGTACAGTGGATTTAGTGAGTAAACGTGTACACAAAGGTTCTCCCTCTGCTGGATGACAAGCTGTTTCTGAGTGCACCGGCTGGGCCATGTGAGAAAGTGACGCTCGATTAGTTTAACCTCGGAGTCACCGAGGAGCCTGTGATCTGCTCCCGCCCGACCTGCGGGTTCAGGGCACGAGCTGAGAATGAACAATATCGAGTTTCTGTTGTCACAACAGGAAATGTTCCAGTATTGAATTATTTGTGGCGATGGGGATCTGCCTCCTCACACGAGGGTCACAATGTGGTTCCACTGAGACGCTGCTGATGAGTCGATGGCAGCAGGGAAGCTCAGGTCCTGGGTCAGAGTCCTCCAGCAATGCTTTGTGTTACCTATTTAATATCAGTATCTTTTCTCCGGGCTTGATTGTTACAGCAGAAGAGCTTTTATTTCCCCCAGATATTGAAAGAATGAGACAATGTGACACATCGGCCCCTTGTTGTCTTTTACTGCCAGACTGGTTGTTTCATTTCCTTCATCATATGTTTACTTCACACTGGAGCATCTTGTTCTCTCAGACCAAGTTTCACTTTCCCCCCTCGGACTGTTTTGGTCCTTTTTTTTTGGCCTCGCTGCAAAAGGAGAGAGCGAGGGGGAGAGAAAAAGAAAAAGAAGAGTGGGTCGACCTCCAGAGCTGCCTTTTATACCAGGTTGATTAGCATGCTGGGCTGTTTAAGTTGCCTCCTGGAGGGCTAACGTGAAATTGAACAATATCCTCTGACTTTCGCGACCGGCCCCATAGCTTCTCATTTATTTTTATGCAGAGTTCGGACAGAGCCCTGGCACCGCTCCACTGCTCCGAGGAAGCAGAGCCCAGGGAGACCACGTCTGGGTAGATTAGGACAAATCAATTAATATCAGCACACAAAAAAAGTTCCTGGCTCTTTCTGGGCCGTGCTTTATTGTGTGCGGTGCAGCCCGGGTGCCCACTATAATTATGTGGATAAATTGCTAAGTGTGGTTGCGACATTATAATGAAGTAATATCCCCTTCCTATCTCCATAAACAACTTTTATTAAATCCTGATCGACCATGCGACCCTGCTTTTACTGTATTAAGGAGAAACTGCAGAGCATTGTTTGTCCCAGTTATTATTTTACTACATTTAACAAGGTTGCCCTCTTGGATGATGATGTTTATGACTGTGTACGTGGGTCCAACTCAAGCTGCATGCTTTTAATTTTCTGCTAACATTTGGTCTCATGTATTATTCAAATATGCCCAGGGCAGAAAGATTATTGTACCCACGGCAGAAACCAGCACAGTGGAAACGCTTATTATAACTCTTAGACCTATAAAAGCTACAAATGGGGACTGATAAAACAGGTATAGGTCGGACAAGGAGAGCTGTTTGTCCTCCCTGACCAAATATGATCTCAGACGTCAGGGGTGATTTAAGTAGCTTTAAATATAGCTCAGCTCCTTTTATGATTTTTAGATCATAAAAGCCTTGCTCTGCAGGGGAGGGAGTTATGACCAGATTATAGCAAGGATGATATATATACATCTGTAATGTTGTCATTACTTCAGTAATGAGAAACTGAAGTTGAGGATGTTATCTACTGTTCGATCTATGAGACACAACCACTGCTGCATATGTTCATATTTACCCCAATCAGACTTTGTGATTTTTTTGGTTACAAGTTCACATGAGAAGACAATCGCAGAGTACATGCGTCCGCCATGGCCCAACCGATTTACTCTGGTTTTTTATTTGGAAATGCTCCAAATTGCATCCCCCTGGAAAAAAATATTTATTGTCTCAGAAAGCGATATAACACCTTTTTGAAAATTTGTCAGCCATATTTAGACCATGTTGGTACATCTCTTACAGCAAATACTCAATGACTTTTTGACAAATTTTTTTTATCTTTTTTTTAAGGGGGGCGGGGGGCACTTTGTTCTTTTTTGTCCTTTGTTGTCCTTTGTTATGTCTCTATACTGTTGGTATACTGATATGTTTGTTTGTACACATTACATATGAAACTAAAATATTTCAAAAAAAGGAAATGCTCCGAATTGTACACACTCATGTCAGATTTTGTTTTCATCCAGTTCCATCGATCTTTCTCTAGAGAAATCACCAAAACGTTGAAAAAAGCCCTCACAATGTTAAAGAAAGTGAAAAACAATTCTTGGACCTGCACAAATACACAAGTCTACCCTCCACAAGGTTTTGTGGTAATCTGTGTTGTACTTTTTGTGTAACCCTGCTCACAAACACACAAACAGATGCAGATTAAAACTTAAGCTATTTGGCAGGAGTCGAATATTTTCCACAGCTAAAAAAACAACCTTTTCTTACACCCACAAAGTATTTATTCCGCTTTAAGACCTAACCACACATTTACATACTGGTCAAGTCCCCAGCTGAAAACTGACAAACAGCCATTCACACCCAGGGTCCTTTTAGAGTCTCCAATTCAACTGACTCCTGGAGAGAACCCATGCAGACACAGTAAGGCTGTGGCCAAACCAGGAGTCAAACCGAGAAACCCTTTGTGGTAATGCAACAGTGTTTATCACTTTACCACCGTGCCGCCCCGCATTCAGATCTGCAAAAAGTGATGAACTACTGCAGCCTGTGAAATGATTTGTGATCAAGCTCAATAGAATAATGACCATGGAAAGCAGATGATAAAAACACACTGAGATGCTCGCTGAAAATAAAATCACATATTTCCAACAAAATTGCCTGCTACATCAACCTTTGGGAATTTCTGTGAAAAGTCAGAAAGTCCAAAACAAACTGGAAATAAACTTAAAATAGAATTTTGTGGGAGAGATTGTTATTGTTAATATCAATCTGTGCCCTCCATACTGTTGGTCAATGTTACTATCGTGGCTGTGAGGGAATTTTCCTTCTTAATTCTTTCCTCAAGTTTCTTTTCTGACGTTTGGGCCGTGTTTCCACACCAACATGTCACTCACTATAAACAACAGCTCCCTTACTGTTCCTAGGATATATCTCTGATTGGTAGATAGCCATAACAAACAGCCAGTGTCTACGGATTAACTGTCCACTGCCTGTTTATGCTCTTTGTGTAACTAGAGGCATTTCTCTCAAACATAGTAGATACTGAGCAAGGGGAAAATGACAGTGACTGTTTTATGGTGAGCTGTGAAATATATGAATGTCAAGTCATATAAATATATATTTATATATAAAGATCCTAACCCATCGGGAAAAGCTTGGAAAACTTGTATTAATTTGATTGGATAGTGAATTGAAAGGTCAAGACTCTGCCAGATATCTTTTATTACTTTGGTTGGGATGAGGATTTACTTGTGGGAACAAACGGGACTGAACACAACAGAGACATTACTAGTGTTGTTTTGTTTAGAAAGAGGGTTTACTCCGTATAAACTTGAGACATGGGATGGACGTGTGCAGAGTCTCAGGCCAGCCAGCGGAAGGAGGCGGCTGGTGTGAGGCTCGGTGCACATCTGACTGATGGCAGCCTTGTGATATATTCAAAGCTTAAATTAAGTCTCTGGCTGGAAGTAGTTGGATTTGAAAAGAGCGAAAGGTTTAGAAGATTTGAACTTCCTTCCATTTGTTTCAACGTGGGAAGAACGTACAAAACGTTTGATATTTCCGAAATTACGAACAATTGGACAATTGAATATATCCAATAATGTCCTGATTGATCTGCACAGCAATCCCACCAATCACAGAGGCTTTTGACATCTCATTGTGGCCTGGGCTTGAAGAAAGATCTCATCTTTAATCCTGAACGCTTCGTCACACAATGTTTTGGCAAAAATGTTCATCTGAAACATCAATAGGTGAATATTTTATTTTGAAAGGCCAGGGAAATCTTGGTGTATTGACATGTTTCTTCTCCTGGGCATTTGCCTTTGGAGAAGACTTTCATCTTTGTGGTGGGAAACACAAAACTTGGCCAGATTTGTGCATCTTATCTGAAGAGTGTGGACACACAGCTATGTATGAAACTAAGCCAAACAAAACATTGGGTTAAAAAAGCCAAATCTCTTGTACATGATTGCAAAAGTCTGATTTGACATTAGTATAATATGGTGTGTTGTTTTTAAGCCACACTAGTAGCTCTGGGGATGGCATGTCAGTCTGTTGGTTGGATGGATTGCTATTACATTATCCACAGTTATGTTCCCCAAAGGTTGAACCCATCTGACTTTGGTGATCTCCCAACCGACAGGCCCCGCTTTTCCATTATCCTGAAATGTGAAATATCTCAGAAGGATTGGGAAAAAACTTTGTTCTGATGTTTGGCATTCTCAGATTATGTCTGCAATTGACTCTGAGGATCATGGCTTTTGTGGTTTTGAGTAAAATGTCTCAGCAACCACTGGATGGATTGTTAAATTGGTACAGACATTCATGCATATCATTGGGTCCAATTTTGTTCATTACTTTGGGTTAAGGACCAAATACCTGCAAAACTAGAACTAGACTGAATACAGTGTACAGCTGCTTTACTCTGTGTGAATGCTAAACTAATGCTTTGTGCATTTGAATTAAGGACAAGATTCTAAAAAAACAGAGCATCAAGAACGTGTCTCTAATTATCTCAGGATATCAAAAATAAAGCAAAAATATTCTTGATAAGAAAGCTGCCATCTTGCGTTGATCATGTAATTTGGAGTGTGGAAGCTATCGTGTTGCATAGCTGCGTTAGTGATACTAGCATCAAATAACTAATTGTAACCAAACTAACTGGACAATTGAGCATTATCCAATATTACAGAAACCTTCTTCAAGGAAAAATAGTTTTGACTTGTATTTTGACTTTGATGTCTGGCCCATGTCCCGTCTGCTAACACGGAGGAGGCAGGGGTTATGATCTATACTGCAGCCGGCCACCAGGGGGCAGTTTAGACACTTTGGCTTCACCTTTGGCCGTCATATTAAATAAAAATAAAAAAATAAATTCAGCCAATCAATCATTCGTCATATTGTATAAATTGCACCAAGATGACCAAATTATGGCAAAAAAAAAAAAACGTTTACATTGCCTGATTTGGATTTATAGGGTTTGCTTCCATCCTCAGTAGCTTGTCATTGTTATCGTGGATCTGAGTAATCAGATCACTATCAGAGCTCAATGTAAACAGTGGAGACACATTGATACCAGGTGTAAATGAAATCATATGTTAAAATAATATTAAAATACAAACTAGATATGAAACACATTTATATGAGATGGATAACACATTTTCACTCTAACTGACACTCTGTATTACCTTGAGCACCAGTCATCATCTGGTTTCACAGTTTTTTTCCCCTCAAACAACCAGCTTCACATGATGCTATTTGTCAAAGATAAACTCCGCACAAGCTGTTGAACACTCATGACTCTGCATCGGCGAAGCTGTCACAATAACTTATGTTTTCCATTTGATCACATTTCTAAACTGCTCCGTAACTATTTGTAATTAGCTTTGGAGTGAAGAAAGTATGCGTCGCCCTTCTCAACAATTGGAAATGTGTCCTTTCAGCACCACGGACAGACAGTTGGTGAGCGCCAGCCGAGTGTTTTTGTTTTCTGTTGTCATGTGCATGTGTTCCTGTAAATACTTTTCTCGGCGGCGGAGTCGCTAAGCTCCGAGCTTTGTCAGCCCTTTTATTTGAACAAGCTGCCTGTCAATGTGCCACGCTGACGCATCTGCGCTTGTGCACTTGCACAACCTGACAGAATTCTCCTGTGGCAAAATGGAAAACACTTGCAGCGTATATACCGCCTGCCTCGCATTGTCTGATGGAAAGATTAAAACCAATCCAAACAAAATTCGCTCTCCTCGGCTCGGAGTTGGTCGATGGTGAGACCACCAGAGGGGAACAGCTCGCTCAGCTATGTCATCAGATCTCATTATCATTGATCTCCCCCTCAAAACTCTCCCCCACTGTCTGTCGTCTCACGTCTGGCCTGCGCTTTCACTAACATTTCTCATGGCTCACTGTTGCCTCTCATCTCTTGAGTCTGATATGAAGTGGCGATGACTCCACCAGAATAACATACTCCATCCGAGTGCACAGAGATGCACTTCTTAGCAGTTTTTATTCCCCCTGACTTTAAATGAAATTACTTTTTCTTGTCGGATACTTAACAACGTCCGTTAACAATGGGAGGAAATAATGAGTTGCGTTGCTACAGCTCTTGGTAATTGTTGCCAGTCTCGTGTTGTATTTAATGGCTCTTTTGTCTGTGCACAAATCCCATGTCCCTATGTAGTGTATTCACTGACGGTACGGAAAATCGGTCACAGCGATTCTTACATTAATCCGGAACTGAATTTAAATGCCTGTAAACATAGCTGTTGAGTGTTCAAGTTCAAAATCAGGAAAAGGTGAGGTCAACCACGTTTCAATCTCAAAGCCCATCGGCAAATTAGCCTTCGGGGGCACGGCCACTTTTTTGGTGGTCCCGATGGAGACAGAGGATATTCGGATCAAGACTCCGTCTTCAGTTTTCTGCCCCCTGTCTATAGTCAGGCTTGTTTCTTTTATCACATGGGAACCGTGTCTCAACTCAAAACACAAACAGCGATAACTTTTGGAGTTGTTTTAAGTCTAGAGGAAATTTTGGCTGCAGACGATTAAAAAAATAATCAAAGCCTGCTCAAACGTGATTGGTCAAAGTCGAGACGGAGACTAGAAGTCTTCCAGCCCCTAAATCTTGTCTCTGGCCTACTTCATATTCACATGCTGAGTATCTGTTTATAGAGATTACCAACATTATGTCCCAGTCCCTACTATTTGAATAAAACATTTACAGAACAATGGAGATGTGACTTAAAATACAGAAATAGCATTTTAAATCATTATTATAATGGGGGCAATTAGTTATATAGTTACATGCTTTTCAATTAAAGCCCATGCCACAAGACAATAAACTTTATAATGCAATTCAGTCAATGAAAAAAAGACCGAAAATAGTAAATGAAAAATGTGATTCTTTTAGTAAAATAGATTGTGAATTTTGGGGACAATCGTGGCTATTTAAGGTTTTAATGAAAATGCGATGTTACCAAAATAAGATGTACAACTGCCCCGCCCGTGTGTGTTGTGGTCGATGTGGAGTCTGAATATCTCCAAATGCTCTCCATATGTCTGGCAACACCGCTGACCCCTCTTACTGGAACATGCCAGGGTGGATGCGTTCCACACTCGGCCAACGTGCAGCGAATGCTGTTCTTTTACTTTACATGAGTGTCACAGTGAAACCTAACCAGGAGAGATGGATCTACCAGGTCTACACTCGGAGCAGAGTAAGCTCGCCACTCTCTCATACATTATTGCCAGCAGAGGACTCTTATGTTCTCCATAATGATGCGTAGGTACATGAGAAAAAAAGAGCGCTGCTGCTGAAGCTGACTCCGTGAGACAGAGAGTCAGTGTATGTGAAAGCGAGCGTTTCAGCCAAATGGTATAACTGTTTATTTGTGTCTGTTCCGGTTGATGGCCACACGTCACTCCTGTTTCTCCGATCTGTCCGTGAGGGAATAATTCACGTGGACAGCGCCGCAGATTCCGCTGACGATTAAACCAAAATAGCTCTGGCACGCAGCATTGTATAAGTTCATACGTGCATGTTTGTCAATGTATGTGCATAAATGTTTCTTCATGTATCTGTCTGCACATGAAACATGTCTTCGTGTGTGTGTGTGTGTGTGTACATTCCTGCCTTCATGTGCATGCAGCCTGGGATCTGGCGAGTTTTTTCTCCACCCGTGGTGGGCCTCTCTCAGCCAGATGGATGGTCTCAGCCAGTGTCAGAGAGGTGACAGCTGGCTGGCCTGGCCTCTCCTGGCCATGGGTCTGGATCCTGTCCTCTGACAGCTCCTGACAGCTCCTGATGGGTGACGCGTCAGCCGCTCCCCCACCCACCCCCGAGCTTGCATCATGGAAACGCCGGCGTTTTACTGAGAAATCAATGATGTCTCACAGCGTGCTTTAATGAAATGTAAAGGATACAAGCCCCACCCCGGTGAGATGACGCCTGAACTCATAAGTGCTCTGAAGGAAGTAGCCACCCTACCCATGATTGAATAATTAGGGCTTTTCAGTGGCTGTGAAACATGTTTTACAGAGGAAGCAAGTAATGGCTGCTCCACTCCACACTGAAATAAGACAACAGGTCTGGCTTGAGTCTTAAAAGCTGTGAGACCTCATCAAAACCCTCATTAGGTAGGTTACACACAAGAGCTCTATTTAAATTCATATATGACACAAAGTTAGTGCTACTTCTTTCACATGTGATTATTCCTCTAATTATCTTGTTCTGCCAATTTCAGTCCAAAGTGGCCTCAACATTACACTCAGTTCATTAGAGCTGCAGCGACCTGGGGAGTGGTGCTGGGTGCAGGGACTTTATAATGTGTGTGTGAGTCATTATTTTTCAGCTTCCATGCAGTTGGCTGCAGGTTTCGGCAGGACAGAGACGGGGCCATGCTAAAGCCGAGCCCGCTGGGTTCTGTGTTAATGAGACAGCTCTGCAGGGATGAGAAGAACACACACAGAGCGGCTCAGGAGACGTCTGCTGGCCTCCCAAAGGTAATTCCCTTAAATGAAAAGCAGACCGCATGCTAGTCACTGTTGCATCAAGGGGTCGAGGATGAATAGTGACAGGGTTGTATTTCAACACACCTCCCCATGCTCTTATTATGGGCCTGAGATGAGTGGAGGTAGGGTACCTTGTTCAGACACTCCCCGCCGATATACTCTTTCTTTACCAATTATCCTTGACTGGGATGACTTGTGTAACACTGGCTGTGTCACGCAGCTTTGGAAATGGAGGCTTTATCCTATCAAGGCCTTTTCATTTTTCATATTAAGAGTTTTTTGCTACATCCAACCAAGGACGTCAAGTCCCCTCCATCTGGGAGACATTAGGGACACGTGGAAGAGGCTCATTTAAGGCTCTTGTTAGCTCACCTGGCGCTTTGAGTAGGCCCATTAATATCGATCGACTAACACAGCCTCAGTTTCACACGTGTCCGTTCGATGCGTCCCTCCGTGCACACCAGCAGCACGTCCATTTCCGGGGGCTTGCATCAGCCGTCGCTATCAACCCGGCCCGAGCTGTGACTCGAAGCTAATGGGCTTCCCAGATGTTCTCCCTTGTATTTCATTGAATCCAACACCTCTGCCGGGCCACTGTTGAGCCATAAATCAGCGTCAGCGTGCTGCATGCGGGAGAACGAGGGGATGTGGCTTGATGCGTAAGTCACATGTTTGATTCATGAGCTCACCGCGAACAGCCTCAGGACACCAGAGAAACAATTAGCTGTTACCTCAACCTCAAGGCCACAAAGCCTCTTAAAGGGGCTTCGTATCCCCTTTATAAGCCCCGAAGCCCCGGCCCGAAGCCGTGGGGACGGCAGAGCTTCATGAGAGTGATTGGGTTTTATGTGGTATTCTTGGATGACGGTCCGCCGCGAGTCACTGTGCAGTGTTAGCAACAGTTCACGACTTGATTTGGTTCGGCGAGCGAGCGAGCTCTGCTTCCAACTGTCTGCGATTAGTCAGGTTGAACAGATGTCTGATAAAACGCTCTGCTCTCATCCATCGAATGTAAATGTTCTGTGCGACCAAGGTTGTTATTAATCTCTGCAAAGCATCAGCCGCTGTTTTTCCTTCCGAGAGCCGAGCCAGACGAAGGCCTGAGCAGGAATTACATCTGTATCAATATTCAGCAAGTGAGCCGCGTCCGGCATCCATTTCGTCTGCACCTAATTAAATGTATTTCCCCGGTGAGTCATTTGTTGATCCTCGTCGCTATCTAATGAGAACCTTGAACTTGTCCTGCATTGAGTTTGTAGCGCTCAGACCCTCAACTGATCTGGGATGTTGTGAATCCATACACAGAACACATCGCAAAAAGTCAAGATGGTTATATTTCACTTTAAATCCTTTTCTCCAACTTCCTTTTAGTTACTGAGGCCTTTGGGAAATCACGCCATTTTAAATCTTTCTCCTTCCTGAGAGGATCTCACCCCTATCCCAATTTTTTTTTTTTTTTGCTTTAATAAACGGCCACTGGCACGTCAGAAGTCTTTTAATGTGCAATCCATCTGCTCTTTGGCTCAAATAGAGGAAATGAACAGATCCATAATCTGTACCTGCTCTGGGAAGGGGATCTGCCATGGTGACAAGAATGATCGATTTGGTGTTAAGGTTTATCTTTCTAGGAGGAGTTCTCGCTTGGCTTAGATATCCTGGTGGAATTATGGAGAGAGGGGGGGAAAAAAGGCATAAAACTGTTTGCTTCCACTATCTGCAGCTCCCCAATACCATGAATCATCAAACATCAGAATAAAAGAGGAAATAAAATGCTGCTACAGATGCAAAACTTTATGATCCGTTTCTCACACGCTGTTAGAAATTTCCCAAATAGTCCCACCCTTCACATGTGATGGTGTGAGAGTATGAAGTGATGTGAGTATGAAGCCATGTTTGACCGTTTGAGTATTTTAACCTCTGTATAATTAAGAACCTCTGGATATCGCTAATGTCTTGATGTGAACCATAACTGCTTGTCATTTTGGCATGTGGATATTTGGTGTCCCTATGGATAATTGCATAAATATATGTATTTCAGAGTGATTCAAAAGGAAATATTGAATTATAATTACATATGTAAGTTTTGCTGCTTTCAAACATGAGCTGCAGTCCACAACTTTTCCCTTCCTGGTAAAAAGTCCTGACAATTCACAGTCAGTGAATGCGACAGATGCAAAACTTGAAGAATACAAATACCTGAGGATGAGGAGGGGTCATACTTGTAGAAGACGCTGACGAAGATGTCGACTCGCAAAGACAAGCGTTTGGCAATAAATGGCGATGTATCATAAACAAAAACTTAAGAATTTCTGTCCTTGGTTCTGCTTTCTTTGCCAAATCGCAACAAATGTTTGTAAAACTGTTGAAACGAAAGTCTCTCGTGTAAAAGCTAAAAATAGCATCATTATTTATTAAAACTAATTTGTATGGCGCAACCCCTTTTCCTGTAAATCTCATCAAAGACCTGCTTGAGTTGTGCTAAGCTTGAACTTCAGCTCCGGGTCTCCATGGTGACAGCCAGAAGCCTGGCACTGCAGCTTCCTGTGAGCCGACACGTTCCAAACCAGAGCAACACGGCAACCAGAGCAGCTGTGCCGACTGTCACAAGATCATCCCGCTATTTATTCTATACAAATTACTTGCATATGTTTCGGCGCCGCCTTGCCCTCAAGGTTAAAGCCCTCACCCTCCTGGTGGAGGGACGTGGAGGACAGTGGGCAGTGTCAAATATCTGCTGCTCAGCTGTAGACGCTGCAAAGCTGCTGCTTGTTCAGCCTCCACACCTCGAGGCAAAATCCAGACGCTGAGAGGAAGTTAAATCCTGATTGTGACTCACACCTTTAGATTCAAGTAATTCAAAGATGCACCTTCAATGTTCTTCCCAGAAGAGCTGCCTGATGTGATGGGAACAGGAGACAATGATGAATTGTGATGTATCCGTATCGTAGGAGTGGATCACTGTGTGTCTGTGGCATGTGGTGAAGGGTCTGATTGATAAGTTATTGATAAATGAAGACATTTATCAGACTCAGTAGTAATAAAGTGTCTGGAGCTTGAGGTCTGGATGTCTTTTCACCAGGTTGTCCACATGGACCTGTCAGGACGCTCTGTGGCTGAAGCAGACATTTGACAAGCTGATATTACACCCCCGCTCCGCATGTGAGGAAATTAAGCATCTTATGAAAACGCCATGTAAATGTCAGACTGAGATGTGACATGTGAAGGTGAATGTCAACAAAAATGGGTCGAAACCCGGATTTCAGTCTTTCTCCCTCAGTAACTGGGCCACGTGCTGCTGCTCCACTTACGTGGCTTCAGCCAAACTGGAAGACCTAGTTCCTTTAGTCTCTTGAAGGTCATTTGTAGGAAATAAATCATAATCTGAACTCGGGCCTGGTATTAATTCAAAGGTGGCAAAGTCCCTGACACTAGGAACAATAGCACAGACTCGTAACCAGCAATAACAAACACTTTTTTACTTCCGAGTCGCGTTCCAGGAAAATGTTATGGCTTCTCAGGTCACTGGCAGTTTGTTAGTGAACTTATCATATCCAATAAAATATATTGATAGCAAAGCCATTCAGTGGGGGGGAAAAAAACGGAGCACGCTAATCTCTTAAAGTCTGTGCCGTTCCACTGGGGATGGTATATCCTCCTGTTCCTTTCCTTGACATTCTCCATTTGCTTTTTTTTTTTTTTTTTTTTAACAAGCTCGCAGAGGAACATAAAGCCATTCTCTCCGTCCGTCCAGAGAACAAGGTTGATGCAATTCTTCCCAGCGGATCCTCCGAGGAATTCTCCTCCTGCGAATGCAAATCAGCGTGGAGGAAAAATAAATCATCATAAAGTAATCATCGTATCATGAACAGTGGCTTTAGAAAAAGGATTTTAAAATTCCTGCAGCTGTGCAGGGTTTAGACAAACCAAGCGTGCATGTTATTCCATGAAGCAACCGTCCCTTTAATAGATGTTATTCTCATTTCATATTCCACTGGATCAAGTATCACTAAATTCTGAACGGTTCTCTGGCTGTTTCGTGTTGTGGAGCCTGTTCCCTCGTCGTAACACAACTCACAAACGCTGCCGTGGCTACGATGTGATGATTAAGATGATAAACGCTTTGAAGGTTTGCCTTTTTGTTTTGAAATATGGATCTGTTATAAATGGGCCCCTGACAAACAAACACATGCCTGGCTTCCCCGAGCGTCCTCAGAGTCCTCGAGAGCTCAGACCGAAACAATACCGCAGTAATCATGAAAGGGAATCACAAATCCTCCTGCATGTCATGTGCTCTCGCCGCTTCCATCAGCTTGAAAGGGCCGCTTAAGAATGGGTGGGCAAAATATACATGTCCCTGGATTTGACATGGAATTATTTAAACCTCCAGCGGGGGGCAAATCCACCCCGTCCTAATCCTGCGGTTGTAAACAGTCTGCTGCTCACATGACATACCTCATAGCCACTGAGGCATTTTTCAGCTTCTTTCTTTTCTTACAAAATGTCACGCTTTGAAAGTTTACTTCCTCATAATTCCAGGATAAAGTCAATAGACTGCGGTTTCTATCTTCCCAACATCCTGCGGTGGTGTTGTCATGCCGTCTCTCGCAGGGGCGGTGCCAGAGGTGTGGGCCTGGGCCCCTCAGAGGAATCTGGTTGGGATGAGTATAATGTTAACTGACTTACAAAGTTAAACAACTAAACTGATGTAAAACAATGAACAAGAGATAAAAAGCGGATAAAGCTGTGGTTATTCTAGACAGAATCGGCATTGAATGCGCCAGCTGTGATGTCGACACGACCTTTCATGCCGTCCTCTAGACAATAGGTCACCGCTGAGAAAAATATAATAAAAGCTAAAAAAGAAACACAAACACACAGAGCAGAATTGGCACTGCCCTGTTCCCTCCAGGAGCTCTGGGCTTGTATCTTTGTCTCACAAGTTTCTCCCACAAAACGCCAGTTCTTCACCAACCGTATCTGCTATCTCCCTGCATGAGCCATCTGGGAATCCTTGCCCATTAAAGCTAGGCTGGGTAATCCTGGAAAAGCTGGCAAGAGCAGGTAACACCTATTCAAATATTCCACCGATACATGCCACCTCCTCCCATCTGCCCCCTCCTCAGAGCTATACGCCCCCATAGCACATGGGTGCACACTGCCTGGCATGCGCAGTGAGAGCACGAGTAGGATGCGCACAGGCGACCAGGTTGGTTTGTGACAGACAGGTTAACTGACCAATCTTTGAATTGTGTCCGAGTGAAACGATTGGTTGTGTTTACTGCAGTCCTGTGAGGGCCACAGACACAGTTTTATTCAGATTACTTGGTTTGTTGACGCTATGGTGAAGACGATGTCAACAAATATTAGTGACCAACCCAAGCTTTAATAAGGAAACATAGAGATGGACCTGTTTGCAGACTCTTGCCTCCAGTTTAATTCCTGTTGCGCTAGACCTGCCACGTACCAATTTAAAAAATGTGGTAAGTGCACGACCTGGAGAAAAACTGAGCTTAAGGAGATGAAAACAACCAAAACCAAATGTAAAACATCTTGAGGCGAAACAAACAAAAAGAGACACATAAGATCACACGAAGCTGCTTAATTACCATAAAACTATTATAATACCCTGTTTATGATTGTCAAGAAACAAGGTTATACTTAACTCTCTTACTTTATAAATGGGCCCAATCTGGCTCTGGCATTGAAAATGTTCTGAATCTGAACCCTGATTATTAATAAAAACATATTCAGTGCTGCTTTGAGAGGAGACTCCATGCTGCACAGTGTCCCGGCTCCTCGGCCGTGACCTCGGCTCCATTCATTTGAATCAGAAAGAGCTTTTTCTCCGGAGGCGGCTGTAGTCACAGAGGAGCTGGACTCAGATCAGCTCTCTCCTTTCTTGGAACGCACAATAACTCTGTGCCAGGGGGCAAATATTCATCTTTTACTGCAAACCGTATATAAGCTTTCACAAGGATAAATGATTTTTCTTGCGAAAGTTAACATATGTCTGACTTTTATGATCTGATCTGAAGCACATGTGGAGAACACCTATGATTATAAAGCCGTAGCTGTATAAGGAAAGAATGCGTGAGGTTCTTTTCTTTTTTTCTTCCGTGGGGTCACAGATAAATCCGTAATCTTTTCAGTGACTCAACCACATACATTTTTCACGCAGCCCTGCAGATTTCGGATACATCCCCATCTCCGGGACGGACTCCCGACAGAGAAAGCTCCGTTTAGAACTGACCGCAGCACAGTGTCACTTCAGGCGTGCCCCTCTTTGTGAGAGTCCAGGGCCTCGGATCAGCTGCGTTGTGCCTCGTCCTCACTATATTGTGCAGGCGTCACTGCAAAGGCCCCTCTTCCCTCATAAACACATCCAGAAGGGAGTGATTATTTCTCAAGATGTGGAGATCGAGGACTTGCCAGTTCATGCCTCTTTATGAGTGTTTTGGCATGACGGCTTGTTCCGCCTCACAATACTTTTGTTCCTCTTATTAGAGGAGATGCTTATCCCAGCCACCCCGCGGGCCATGTGTCTCTGTCACCTCGGGCCCGGCCGACTGGGCCGAGAGAAACAGCGCTGTGGCTTTCTGTGTCTGTGTCTCCCTCCAATGAAATGCACCATATCAAGTGTCCCCAAAATTAGTAACAGTATTGCAAGTCGTAAAACACGGCATCTTCTTTAATCCGCAGTGACACGACCGTGCCCGCATTCTCTCATGTTGCCACATCAGGAATGCATTTTCATCTAATATGGGGCTTCTCAGACATGTTCATGCATTTTTGAGGCGACCAATTTGTCCCCAGATTGTGAAATTTGAAGATGCCATAAATCAGTGCATTTAGCAGGGATATTATGATTGGTTGAAGCGTGGGCTTTGGAAAATGATTAAAAAAAGAAATGTGCTCATAAGAAAGTTTCTTCTTTTCTTTTTCTTGGAAGAGACGTCTGAATTAATGCCAGGACGCAAGTTTGTCATTAAGACGGCGCAGATAAGCTTTGATGAGTCAATTCCACAACAACTTTTAGTTTCATTTAGTTAATAGAATTGTCCTGTGTTTCCTACAAAATACAAGTTGAACGTCCAATGTGTTTACACAGCATTATGTGACCAGTCCAGCAGCAACACACACACACTTCTGAATCTAATTGTATTCAAATGGAGCAGAAAGGGAAATTGCTCGTGCTGACGGCTGAGGAGGATCAGGTGATACGATTGAAATATCAGCTACGAAATGGACCTCGTGGTTATTGTTCTCTCAAATTCAACCTGATTTTGGAATAACATCCAGGAGTATAACAACGTCTGCTTTGAATATGAGGACGGTTTTCTCTCCTCCATTCATGAAATTGAGGGAAAACATCGACGGCAGTGTGAAAAACGTAAAGGAAACCATCAAATTACGATATTTGTTGAAAGTGGCCACGTGTTTAGTTCACTGTGTGTGTTCACAGCGGTCGTCAGACTCCACCGTCCCTGTCATGAGATTTGTTCTCCCCGGAGTCAACAAGACGGAATAATGAACTCATCACCGTCATCAGGGACCCACTGAATACCTATCATTTGAATTCTATTGTACAAACACTGCTGGCCCTTTTTCCCAGACACACACGTACAGATTCAGTCACACAAGATTGGGCTTGGCAAATGTTTATTTTCCCAAACACTAAATGGGACCCCAGGGATATTATGCTTCGCTCCACTTTGTCTCTCACTTGAAAGTCCCTGCTGGGAATCAATTGACATGTTTGATGGAGCCTGCTCGTCTTACGGAAAACTAGGAGACACAGAGAAGAACACATAATATAACATAACATGTAAGTTTGACTTAATAATCTCCCTATCAATGACTACAACGAGCCCACACAGGCCACCGTTCTACTTAGGGATCTTTATTTCCTATGGCCCCGACATTATCCCTTCAACATTAGAAAGGAATGTGTTGGCCTCATACCTACAGAACCGCATCAATTAACATGTGTAGGCAAATTACACACAAAAAGAAGAAGTGACAGACAGAAATGTGAGCTGTGTTCTTAGCTGCCTGCTGTTTGACTCCCTGGCTCCATGGCTCAGCCTTTCTATTATTGCGCTGCTTCCCGGTTCTCCTCAAACAAACTCTCACACTCGCTTAATTAAATCCTCGATTGGAAACGTGTTTGTGGAAAGAAAGGCGATATTCTGTGCACAAAACACTGGTGAAGACAACTCGCGGGCCCTTTGTGTTCCCAAACTGGGCCGCTCTCGCTCCAACCCAGATTGTGTCTGTGTTTGTTGGCTTGTGAGCGGGTGAATTTATTTCCAACTTCTTCTTTTCAGGGGTCACGCCGGTTGATTTTCACACACTCGCCATGAGCCGACGGTCGATAAGAGGCCCCGGTCGTTAGAGCAATTAAAATACTCAAGGATTCAATAACCTGCGCTCTATAACATAAATGAGTCGTCCATCTTACTCCGGTCAGGACGTGTTTCCATGGAAAAGCTTGGAGCCTTGATTTGTTAGCAGCTCTCACAACATCTGATCATCATCTCACAATGGTTGTTTTTTATTAATTGTGAAACTTCACCCCTAAGTTTTGGCCAAAGTGCCTCTCCCGGGAAATGTCCTTGCTAAAGCTAAGGTTGTCTAAGCAAGTGCTGTGACTCCGGAAGCGACACACACACTTTTGCGACAGAAATGTCATATGAGGTGGAGGGCTCTTCGTGTCTGGAGTTCACCGAGCCGGTCACTCCGCTGACCGGTGCTGAGACAGCCAGGGCGGAAGCAGCCGTGTCTGAGGAGCTCAGTGGTCCTGAGCCGTTTGCACCCCTGGCAGCGGCCGCCCTGGTCTTGGCCACCAGGAAAACTCAGGAGGCAAAGTGTGTCTGTGAGACATCAGTGGCTGCAGCGGCCATGAGGACACAGAGCGGCATAGTCTCTGAATAGTTAACAGTGTGTCTCGCTTCAGCGCAGTTTTCCAGATTCCGACTCAAGAGTGGTTGCTGGTGGTTTGGGGGGAGGGCACCCATCATCGATTAGATGGAATTGGCATTTTTCAAATATATTTAAAAGTTATGAGGTAGAGATGTTGAAGGCATTGGCCCCTTCAAGGTCCAAGATGGTTTTAAACGTTAGTGAGGCGTTATGAGACATGCTCATCCCTTTAATATAGACTTTAAAACAAATAAATTCTGTAATCAATGTGATCAGTCATATAATTTAGATTGCAGCTCAAAAAACACATTAAAGCATCTCATTAGAGTCTTTCTTAACTGTGAAAGAAAAGTATAGCTGTTTGCTAATGATCCATCTTGAACCAACTTGATCCTCTTGTCTTTAGCAGGTTACCTTGACTATCTTACGCGTAGCTCTCATGGGGCTGATAATGCTTTTTGATGTCGCCAGGCGCTAATGCTAGCGCTCCTCGATGTGAGGCTTAAAGGCATTCCTCCTGTATTATCATAGCGGGGACTGGTTCCAAGCCGCGGAATAAATCATACATAATGCTGCGTTGTTGCACATGCCTCACGGTTTTGGGGTATTTTCGGCGCAGCACTTTGTGTTGTAGCGGGCGACGGGGCCTGTTGTGATTGACACATTTCTAGTGGGATTTGCGGGGATTGAGGGGCCGAGAGAGCATTAGCAGAGGAGACACGGTGCCAGAGGCAACACCTGTAACATGAGTTGCATGAGTTTCAAACGAAGTAGCGTTGCAGTCACTTTTAATCCCAGCTCTGTGACAGAATTAAGTGTAGCAGCCAGAAATGTCCGGAGAAATATGAATCCGCCTGCTTCCCTTATGCCTTGACACGCTTTCGTTCGCTGTGATATTTATTTACCAAAACGGTGAGACGAGGGGAAAATTTGTCCTTTCATTCCAAGCATGCAGGTTTGCATTCAGAGGCCCAAAAAACCCCCGTTAGGTGGAGCAGGAATGCATGAGAGATGAGAGTGTATTTACTGTAATGAGAAGCAGACAGGACGGACTCTGAGCTGCTATTGTTGTGCACAGGTTTGCTTTGGATTCCCGTCTCACCCCTGCAGGCTACAGAGTCATGAATATTTAAATAGGAAAGGGACTTCCTCTAAACATCAATCAAAACCCTATCTGTTCAATTACTGGCCTCAGATCTGAGATGTCCAACCAACAGCAGCTTCTGATGAGAGGAAACTCTGCCCGTGGCGAGGGCCGTGCATATTCCAACCATGTGGACAATGAGTCAATTAAAAACAGCCCCTCGATGGCTGGCAGACCCTCAAGAGAGGAAAGTCACTGGATAGCTTTTCTTAGTGACACTGCACTTGGAGGAAATTCACGAGGAGTTTTAGTTTGGTTGAAGGCGGATCAGAAAAACAAAGGAGTAATCGCAGTAAAGAAATATTATCCCCTTTTTCTTGTGAAAAAAAACACCCTGTGTGCACCCTGTATGAAAATTTAACTCAATTCAGTATTTTCTCATAAAGTGTGTTATAGGCTCGTATTCAAAGGCACTTTCTCCCTCTGAACAGATTTCACCCTTGATAAATGCCAGAGACTAACACTGTTTCTTTTGTATTAAAATGAAGAGAACGCATGACAGAGCTTGTGTGTGCGTATGTGTGTGTGTGTGTGTAAGTGTGAGTGAAAGATGGGATCAGATACACAAACAGCTCTGTAAAACAAAAGAACACACACGCACGATAAAAGAAGTGATTAGATGGAGAAAAAAACACAAGTTTTGGACACCTGTTCAAAGACGCTCAGTTCAGCCTGTGCCATGAGAAAGAGATGACTCACGCTGGCGGGGGATCAGTTGATTATGACCGCGTGGTGTCACGGCCCCGGCAATGTCTCTGTCACCGAGCGAACGCACAACACAACGGGGCCGCAATCTCGCTTAACCACAACTACAGCACGCCTCGGCCTGCAGAAAAAGCTGTGCTTGACACAAACCTATCCTCCACTAACAAGAGCCAGACACATCAGCCTGAGTGCTATTCTTGGCAGCCGGCGCTGGTCGTCTATATGAAAGACAGATCGTGCAGCGGGGCCAGAGGACTACTACAGGGATTTTAACAGCGACCACTGCAGTGGTTAGTTAATGTGATGTTTTCTTTTGGGGTTATCCTTACATATTGCGGCTTCCTGCTCTTGATTTGGTCACACTAATTGAGTTAATCAAAGATCAGAGTGTTGTGCCCGGCAGCAAAATGGCTGATTTTAGTCTCATGTCATGGAGAAAACTGTAGAGGCTTCACAGACGGGAGATGAATGATCAGCGAACTTTTAATTTAAACTTGTTTAGACTCTGATTAAAGCAAAAATCTAGACTTTTTTTTGAGAAGCACAATGGTGTCGAAAAGTTGTCTTTTAACTTTTTTGACACCAGTGCACAGTGAGTGTTAGATAAAAAGATCAATATACCACACCCTAAAGGTCAATTATATATGAGATCTAAGGAAACAGTTGGCTTAGCTTAGCATAAAGGCTGGAAACAGGGGGGAGCAGCCTCCCTGGCTCTGTAGTAGCACCATAGACTGTATAAAGATGGATGATATGACTGCTCCCAAAAGATGAAGCCAAATCCCTCCGTTCAGCATCTGATGACTGGCTGCGGTAATAGTTAATAAATCCCATCTAATCCATGTTAATGGATTGGACATGGACGTGCAAGATGGCCGCATTCATATCCAGAATATTTCAGCTTCAGTTCTGGAAAGTAGGAGCAAGTGAAGATGTGTTTATAAAGTATATGTTGCTTGTGTTATCAGCACAATGGCCAGAGTGTATTGATTAATAAATTGTGGTTTTAATAGAGGTTATGTACAAGATTATTTATTTTCTGGATTAGCAAACTGCTAATCTAAGTTACTGAATCTATTTCACTTGTCCTCAGGACAGAGCCAGAATGGCTTCTTCCCCGTTTCCAGTCTAAATGCTAAACTCACCATCTCCTGACTTCTTTTCACACAAAGTATACATTGATCTTTACATCTAACTCCCAGCAAGAAATCAAATAAATGTACAGTGAGTGTAAGAGACCTCTGTGTTGACCCACAGTCACCAACCAATCACATGTCCGACTGAGACAAACATCCATTCAGACTGACATCTACACCTACAGGCAATTTAAAGTTGTCATTAACCTAAGGTGCATGTGGACTGGGGGAGGAAGATGGAGTACCAAGAGAAAACCAACACAGACACAGGGACAACGTGCAAACTCCACACAGAAAGGCCCTGGCCGCTGTTGTGTTGGAATCAATAGTGTGTGTGTGTGTGTGTGTGTGTGTGTGTGTGTGTGTGTGTGTGTGTGTGTGTGTGTGTGTGTGTAGGCCAGTTATACAACATCAGGTTGACTTGGTTTAAAGTGTAATAAGTACTCCTTTTACGTAAGATTAATTGAAAGACAATCCAGAAACCCAGTGAGGAGATGATGATAAAGTATTGTCAGAGCTGGGAGGAATCTGCAACGCATTAGGAGCCTCGCTTGGAGCAGCAGATGAAAGGCTCTGCCCTTATATTAAAGAACTGCTGGGGAGGTGAAGGATTCTCCTCAGGAGAAATCAGAAACACTCTTTTCCCACTGGCGCACTGACAGTAACTCACCGCGCTGTCAATCCATTTTAATCAAATTACTGTGATGTTTCAAATGGTCTATTTTAAAGCTGGGATGACATAACTCTGAGAGATTGCTTGCTTCACATTATGAAAGCTGTTTCAAATCACATGTGCACGATATTTCATCGTTTTTGGAGCTTCACTTTAAAAGGACTGTATATATGACAGAAGATGAGCAGGGAGCACTCTGGCAGCGTCGCACAGCCACAGATGTGAGAAGGAGAGAGAAGCCCGGAGAGCCGTAAATTATTTCTGAATTGGGAAAAAGAGGAAAATGTTTGTTTGCCTTAGCGCAGATGGATCATACTGGAACATCAGGTCGGGGTGAGGGTTTTTCTGATTTCTCTTGAGGTGCTCCGCCTGAGCCAAATGACAGATAATGTTGGAGGAGCTCGTCTCCCGAGTCGAGTAAATAACCTTCAAATAATTAAAAACCTCAAAATATGTTGAGCGGTGATCATTATAAAGGTCAGGGGGGGGGGGGGGGGGAGCGAGCACAAGGGATAGTCTCCAGGAATCTGTCAGAAGTCATGGAAAGCACACATTGTCCTGGATAAGTAGGCGATAGTGTCATTTATCCTGCAGGTGGGCCTTACCATCAAAGCATGGGAAAAAAGAGAGATCATCCCCCGTTTAACCGTGCTCTGTTAAACCTTTCTAGCACGCACGCCATATGTTTTACTCGTCTTCAGCGTCATAAACGTGTTACGGGCTGCGTGGGCACAGAAGCCCGTCCCGACACTGAATCACGGCGATCCCTCAGCTCACCTAAATCTTCGCCTCACTCAGCACCTCAACATGAACGGAACCTGTTTATGTGGCAACGGGGTCAGAAAAGCAAACGTGCCACGGAGCATTGAGAGAAGAGATTTACGAGCCGGATGTCGTGTGGGTCTCACACGATAGTTACACCTAGTATCTGTTAATCTGGTGAGGATAATCCTTATTAGCCCTGAAATAAATAGTTTATTAAAATGGGACGTGTCTGAAGCTCCACCGGTGTGACGGTGAGTTATTTGACCACAAGCTGTGCACCTCACCCCCTGAGGCAAACAAGATCAGGCTGTGCCTCCGAGCATGCTGGGAAGCAGGAAGCGGTCAGCCATCACTGAGGCCGTAAACTGAAGTCGTGGAGTCGGTGGACTTGTTGTACTCTGCACTCTTTTTGGAACCGCTTCCTAATGAGGCGTACTTTACAAAGGCCTCTAACGGACTTTATTAACGATCAAAAAGTCATCGTTCTTATTGTTTTTATTTACCATGCTTCATAGAACAGTAACGAGGCTTTAATAGGGGGCAGCTCTAGGGCAGACGTGGTGGTTGAGCAGAGAGAGAAAGACCAGGATATTGTAAAGCAGGGTTATTAGAAAGTTAGTGAGTCGTTAATAAAAAATTGTATTTCACTAAAACAATCTCATTAATAATAGAATTAAAGAGTTTGTTAAGATACAAAGAATTATTTAGGAGCATATAGCAGGCAAATGGATTCTTCAGGACTCACCAACTGCAGAGTGGAATGCGTGTCTCGCAAATTGTTCATCTAATTGGCTTCCCACTTAGCATGTGTTGGTTAGTGGCCCAGAAAAGTGCCAAGTTTAGTGCCATTTGGACATGTATCACGTTCAATATATAAAAAAAACGAATAAACAGTAATAATCTGCCGACCAAGCTGAACATAACTTCTTCTATGTCCTCGGATAGATAACAACAGGCATCATATCTCTCCCTTCAGATCATTTAGAAAAAAAGAGCAAATTCTGTTACTATAAAATCTTCAATGCAGATTAACCAAGTAGGATGCACTCATAGTTTTGAAAGTCACTCTTCACAATCGACTGTCTAAAACAGCATCCAGCACATAAACATAAAGAACGTGACAGTAGAACTGTTTGAGGAGGACTCACTACTGAGAAGGAATAATTCCGAAGCAGCTCTGCAGCATTAACACAGTACATTCCAAACAGGCATCTTTAGAACGGGCTATGCACTGGTTCCTATAATAAGTTGAATAATAGCATATGAGGAATTTATTCAACATGAATAAGTTATCTAATAAAGCCTTTAGTCACATTTTTCTAAGCTTTATTTAGAAAATGGCTTTGCTGACTTTAAAAATGTAATTTCTCACTGTGACGAAAAGCACTCAAGGACAACTCTGTGTAGTGTGAGAAATGCATGAGTCATACGCACACAAAGCATGATATCTGTCACATGAACATCCTGAGCCAGTATTCAAAGTTTTCTTTTGGTTCCATGGCCAAAGTATCACGTCGGCCTGACGGTTCCCAACATGGCTGGCATGTGGCGAGAGGACCTGACGAGACCGGGGGGGCGAGGGGCAGTTGACTTTCACCAGCCAAGGCCCTCTGCTTGACATCATGTCTTTTAATGAGAAGCAGCTGACTGCAACATCAGCCTCGTACCGGCATTAGAAAAACACATGAAAGTTGGAGCTTTAAACATGTCCAGATTCCTTTTGTGCGCCACGGGCAGAACTCGCCTGCTCGTCAGCATTACAATCAATGGTGCCTGTGATCATCAAGGGTGGAAATGAGCTCTTAGCCTTGGAACACACACACACACACACACACACACACACACACACACACACACACACACACACACACACAAAGGATGATAAACCGCATATTCATTAAATAAACATTGCGGTTTGTGAGCCATTTGTTGGCTTTGTTTATAATGTTTTACATCAACATATTTCTCATAAATAATAACAACTAAAAAATCATATTATCCCTTTGCTAATTTATTTGTGCAATCAATAGCTGCTTCGTGTAGTCCGAGGCTGTAAAAGCTTTTTGCCTCTGACCAGTGATTGCCAATAGAAGCCGTTCTCTCCTGCAGGGTAATCAATTTCATGCTCCTTTTTCAGCTCGGGCCTCGGTTTGATTTGCTCAAGACAACAAATGGTTCAAAAGAACCCCCCAGACCTTGTATTATGAGCAACGTGTGTGTGATCACGATGCAAACAAACAGGTACATTTATTTTTGGGGGGTGTAAAGCAGACGTTGACCAATAGCGGTCCTCCCATGTGGCAGAAGGACACGCTGCTTTCAGACCAGACAGTATATGTTCCAGACACACACTGATGTCTGGAGGGTGTATGTTAGAACCCAAATGTCAAAGTCAGTTGCCCAATACATTTTCCTGAACGTTTCCTGCCAGCTCCCTTTTAAAATCCAGATAATATCCGAGTGAGACGATGTCAACTCATGTGTTCATTTAGCTTCTTCTCCAAAAAACTTTTTTTTGTTCATTATTTTTTATTTCTATATTCTTGATCTCTGCACTTGCTTTGATTCACAAAGATATGACTTCTTTTAAAGTCTTTATTATTATTATTATTATTTTTATTGATATTGTTACAATTATTATTGTTATTATTTGCTGTTTAGGCTAGTGTATATCATTCAATGTTTCTTTTTTGTTTCTTATAAGGAACTCAATGGAGGATTCACAGTAAAAACAGTTTTTTTCATGCTGTTGTTTCCTGCCAAGTCAAATTTTAACAAATTAAACCTGAACTGTCAATGTGCTGGTAACAAAAACACTTTCATTCTGTGGTGTGATTTATACGTCACGTTCTGCCTCCTGCGTGCTCGACCCAGGTGGCACCGCTCTCCTGACTGTTCTGGAAATGTGCCTCTTGTTGACCTGGACAATCTCCTGCTGCATATGTGACTCCACCGACCACATTTTCCATATTGGCTGTTGCTCAATGTGCCACAATGAAAACAATGTGGGCAGAGCAGGTTTTATAACTCAGGAGTTGTTTCCTGGCTGATGTTGCTGATTATAAGTTTACAGAGCCAGGAAGACACATTCTTCTCTGCTCTTTCTTCTGTCACCCAAAGAAGAAGAAGTGTTTACACATCAAATTAAGCCTGTCATCATGTCCTCTTCTACTGTAACAACTTCCCCCTTCATGGAGCCTGTATCATCTTTTTAACACCTTTGAATTACCGTGCTCCGAGATGGAGATGCTGTTTGCCGTGTCTGGTTCTGTGTCTCGAGGAGTCTTCTCTAGTGGCGGGCCGGCAGGAAGAGTCGGGGAAGCTCAAAGGCCTTCCCCTGACAATATCTGTTTCAACATCCTCTGCATGGATTCCGACTGAACTCAACCCCTGACCCCCTTCCCTTGTCCCCGAGCCTGGGCCCTGCCCTCGCGCCGCCGTCCGTCCTCCCGGGTACACGCTGACCTGTGACCTCTGCCCTCGCCTCTGAGGCCCCCGGTTAGCGACCCCGCACACAGACTTCACAGGAGAGAAAGAACCCAAGACGCAAAGTTGCCCCTCATCACTAGTCACGCCCGGGGGTGTGTACTGTGTCGTGGAAAGCTGACACCGGCCAATTTAAAAGGGTCCGCTATTGTAGTTTGAGTTATTATCTATATGAATTTGAACAAATACTTCCTGAATACGGGCTCCTGTAACAGCGGATCGACCGCAGTGATGATAACAAACCAAACTCCTTAACTTCATTAATTAGGAGCGGGTCGCTGGGGTCAACATGTGTTTATTCTCAGGAAGGGGCATTAAGGGGATTAGCGCTAATCAGACGGGATTATAAAACGCCATTACCCAGCTGGATGGTACTTTCCTGCCTGAGCCCTTCACTCTGTCCGCCTGTGGAGGAGGATGTTTGCTTTAGAGAGAGGGATCGTGATAATGACTCCTCTGGTGACGCTCTCTTTGTAAACACAAACACACTGGACCTCTCGCTTACCTTTGACCCGAGCTCGGAGGAAACGAGTCCGTTAGGGAAAGAGTGTTTCAGTGCAGGATGAAAGAAAAGCGTGTGGGAGATGTTTCACGGGGTTAGGTCAGTGGATTTATTGTTGGAGCTTGGATAAGGGTCATCTGGTATTATTCTTTTACAGACTGAGCTTCCATGTTATCGAGAAAATCTTCAATTCAGTTGCTCTGATATAAATCCTCTGTGTGTTCTTCTTGTGACGCTGGTCATTTTTCATACTCTTTTTGCATGGTCTTCTCTTTTTACGACGTAGTCAGTGTTTTTCTAATGTACGTTACTGCATTGCAAAGTATATATACATTTAAATACTGAACTCTTTGTGAACGCAGTTTTGGAAATTTTGTATTTCCCAGAGTATTTCCCTTTTTATGCCACATTTGTACATTCATCTGGCAGCTATGATCAACAGAAGCCTATTGCATTCACTGTTTTTCTGAATTAAAGAGATTATCATGTCAGAACTTATATTAAGTCATATAGATGGAGTTGTTTTTTGCTTTGTGCAGGCCCCTCAAGACTTTGGGATTGTTTGGATGGACAGTGGGACTGTGAACTATCTCTGTAGTCCAGAAACACAGCATGATTTTGTGAATACAAGAGGTTGAACTACTAGTTATCTTGATTTAAATTAGTTTGAACAGTATAAAGCGTTTTTAGATTAAAAGGGTGAATTAGTGTCACCTCGACTAGCTGCAACATTTAAATGCTACTTACATGCTAATCCACCAATAAAACTCTGGAATGATATAATATATTTTCATTCTGCACTATTGGGCATTTACTTCTGATACTTTGAAGTACATTTAGTTCATTATCCACTTTTAGTTATTTTCCCTCTCACTATGTATTAGAAACACTTCTTTCTATTATGGAAGCCAAAAGTATCAGCATTAATTATCAATATGACATTGACGTTATAGTGGAGCTATTGTAGTGTTGTTTTGTAGTTACTTGCTAGATTTTATTTCATTTTTTTTTTAAACAGCTCAGCAGTCGACTTTCATTATACAAACCAAGCCGGTACATTTTCATTTCAGCAAAATATAAAGAAATATATTCCAGGCAGAATTTATAAATTTCCCAGTGGAGCCACGGAGGTGAAGCAAAGCACTGCTAAAAACAAAAGACAGACAAAACAAACACATTATCTGTCTGTCTCAGGATGTGTCTGTGATTTAAATGCAACGTCCTGGTTGTTCTGATTTTTAATCTCCTAACACACACGGATGTATGAAGCTGTTCACTTTGTCAGCCTGTAAAAGAACAGGAGAGCAATACTCCGGCTGTCAACAGGGTCGTAGCTCCAGTGCTTGTATAGCGTGTGGCATGCATGTTCTCAGGTCTGTCCATGTGTTCTGGTCTTCATTAGACTTAGACCGAACATCTTTGTGGCCTGACAGAAAGATCCTTTCATGTGTCCCCTGCCTGGTCCCACTCACCAGAGCCTAACCAGAAACATGCCACTGCCCAGGGCAAGGTCAGATTTCTCACCATACCACAGTATTAAAGCAACATTGCCTTAATGGAGGGGGGGGGGGACACTCTGGTTATTCCTCATCGGTCGAGCAGACAATGTATTCCATCTCATCGTATTGAAGCAAGGCAAATGGACATCCAGTCCATGTGGTAGTGATCTGGAGCCCGGCTCCGCTCGATGATCTCACTGACCTGAAACGTGAATGAGAGTCAAATTTGGAGCCTTTCAAATCGTTCAGGTTACGATCGGTGTCATCTGAAAAAGGGAAAGGCGAGTCCATCCATTTTATTTTTCACCTCATAATTCAACGTCAAACCGGGGATTGTACCTTTCATCAGAGAGGAAATTCCGACCATCCCTGCTGAGGAGGAGTAATGTTACAGTGGTTCCATCAGCAGGGTGACCCATAAAAGTGGCTTAGATTTGATAAATAGCGATGCATGGCTCATTGCGGTGTTAATCTGCGGAACGGGTCCAAAGAGGTCAGAGGAAATGTGTGGGAGAAAAGGGCCCATCTTTGTTGCGCTCCTCTGAAAGAACTCGCTGTGTTGTTCTCAATCCCAATAAAATGGGAGCTAATGTCAACCAGAAGACGGGCAAATATTTAACTGACTGGGATTATTCGGAGAGCCAAATGAATAATATTGTTTTCAGAAATATGCGCTTAAATGTGAAAGCAATATCCCCGGCCTGACTTTCACAATAGGGATGCAATGTCATGCAAAGTGAATAAGCCCTCGCTGGCCTTTGCCATCGCAGAGAAAAGCTCTCATGCTGACGACTTGCCCATTATTTAGTCGCTGCATTTTTTCCCCATCCCTTTCTTTTATGTCCTCGGAGACTTGGATGTCTTGCAACATGCCTCAAAGGAGGATGGAGGCCCTTTTGTTTTGAGGTTTTCACACTTGAGGGCCATGGTATTCGGTGTGTGCGGGGAGAGAGAGAGAGAGAGAGAGAGAGAGATTGAGAGAGAGAGAGATAGAGAGATAGAGAGAGAGAGGACTGTGACAGCCTGAAAAAAGGGAGAGGGGCTGGGCTGGCTCGCACAGAAAAGGGAGCCTTGGCGAAAACACTGGCGTGGCTCCCTAGAAAAGAGCGAAGGGGGATTAGTGCGCGCCGACCAAAAGGAACTAATCTCCTGTGACATAATAGAACTGTACATAAACAACGTCGCTGAGAAGTGAGCGGCGGAGCGCTGGCTGCCTGGAGAGGCTGAGTGTGTGAAAACAAGGGATCGGAATAATTTGTCTCCCGCCGGAGGAGCATTGTGACAAGAGCAGCCTTCACGTCTGAACATCTGGAGAGCAACGTCTTGTCACAAGCACGAACACTCATGAGAAAGAGCGAGAGTGGGGAAATGGGGGGGGGGGGAGAAGAAACTCATAAAAAAGTATCAAATTGATGCAGGAAATCCAAGTGCAAGAGTGAGAAGCAATTAATCGTCAAACACTTACTATTTTTTATCCGCTTTCCCTCTACAAACACTGTTTGCTCTGGTGGATAGTTGAGCAGGACCACAACCCCAGAACATTTGTGTTCATTAAATAAGGTAGCTGTGGGTCAGCGGGTCATCCATTAACCAGAAGATTGGTGGTTTGATCCCTGACTGTCCTTGGGCAAGATACTGAACCTCCAACTTGCCCGTAACAGTTGTGCCGGCGGTGTTTGAGTGATGTGTGATAGATAAAGTGTGTGTGTGTGTGTGTGTCTGAATGGGTGAACTGTGAAGCGCTTGGCGTGGTTATTAAGACTAGAATAGTGAGATTAGGTATGTGAGGATCTTTGGGATCACACTGATCTGCATCGCATATGAGACAGAAATCTTTTTAGATTTACACTCACCGGGAACTTTAATAAGATCTCATGCTGATACTGAGCGGTTCCTCCCTTCGCTCTCTAAACAGCCTCTATTCTTCCTGAGGTGCATTTCACAAGATGTTGGAAACCTTCCTCCTAATGACTCTGCTCCGTGTTAACATGATTGCGTCACATTTTTTCTACAAATTTGTCATCTGCGCATTCACGCTGCCAATCTCTCTGTTCTGCCACATCCCAAAGGTCTTCTCCTGAAGTTCACTGAGCCGACTTTGTGTTTCTCCTGTTGTTGCAGCCTATTTACGTCAAGGCCGGACGTCTTGTGCCTTCTGAGATGTGTGTTTGTGTCTGCTGCTCACTGGATGTTCTGTTGTTTCGCAGCATTCCGAGTAAGAACTCCAGAGACTGTTGTGTGCGTCTGGCACCAACAATCATGTGAATCTTTTCCCGTCATTCTGATGTAATGTGTAGCTCCTGCGCTCCAGTACTGCCGCATGATTGGCTGACTGGGTGATTGCATTAATAAACAGATGCTCTAGTAAAGTCCTTGGTGAGTGTGCGATGAAAGAAGACAAATGAAATCCAATCACTGATCTCTGATGCAGATGTGTGTGAATACATGAGAACAGATATTATTATTATATAGATTCAGCTCAAAACCATTTTTGACAACTGCTCTTCTTTCCATGAAGGTAGAACTCTTATCCTGAATGAAAGTAAAGAACAAACCTCATAACCCCATAACATTGATAAATCAACCTGCACCAAATAAGACACATCCATAGACATATCCGTCCCCTAAATACGACATCCGGATCCATGAATTATCCTTGGGGATATTGGTGAAAGCCATCTACCCCTTTGTGTCGATCATGTGCCAACATTTTAATGGGTTCTTCCTTCACCCGTGTCCCATCCTTCTGCTCAGTTTTGTTGAAATCCGTTGAGTAGTTTTTTCTGCAAACCCCAAAAATAAAAACCAACCAACCAACAAAGTGGTCCTGGATCCTCGCCCTGAGCCGCATCCAGACCAAAATGTAATGGGTTCTCCCTCGACTCACAATACATGCTTCCACCAAGTGTCATAGAAAACGGTTATGTAGCTTTCAAATAATGGTGTAAACAAACAAACAAACAAACACAAACGCTGATGAAAACATAACCCTGGCGGAGGTAGCTTGCACTCAGTAGAGTACAAACCTCTGCCAAGGCCCAATAGTCTCCTTAAAATCCAATCAAGCTGCACCAAATTCCAGATGCTCATAGATACAAGTCCCATAAATGATACGAGAAACATAAAAGGAAAAGAACCGCAGATCACATTCAGTCTCTCTGGTGTAAACAAACTCATTAAAATAAGAAGGATATGACGCCTATTCACTATTATTCACTGTCTAGCTCTGCTCCCAGGATTATTATACGTGTGCTAGAAAAGGCTTTCATTCAACATATGCAAGAAGCCAGCTTGAACTTTTTAACGCAAAAAGTACACAATCCACATATCTACCATAGACTCTCGCAGTGTCACCATGATCTTTATTTTCTTGTAAACATTTCCACTTTTTTCCCTTTTCACATGTTTGAGAGGCTGCAGAGCAGAGGAGGGGATTTCATGTTTTGCCAACACCCAAGTGCTCTGAGAAGCGGGCCGTTATGTTGAGGGGTGCCCGACCCCGGCGACGCGGATTTCACTCGGGGCTGTGGAACTAGATGACCTGTTTATTTGGACTTGCAGAGTGCATGTCTCTGGCTCCCGGGCCGATCAGTGAATTTGCTGTACGCCCACAGACTGCCACGGTGGATGCTGCGGCCAAAATAAGCAACAGCAACTGCCAAACAGCGCTGGGAGGAGAAGCACGTCTATTTACCGCTCGCCGCCCGCGTCAATTAAACAAACAGCGGAGGGAACTGATTAAGGATTATTTTATTACTTAGCAGTTTGTACAGTTTCTACCATGGAAAAATAACATGTAACATAAGACTGTATTTACAATTCAATTTTTACAAAATGTCTTTACAAGATTTTTTTCTGCCGGTTCAAAAAGGTTTCGAGACTAAAACACACAGAAACATACACATTCACACACATCCAAACCAAACTTTGTAATACACACATAAATAAATATAGACATTCACTGACTGCTCCACGACAAATATTTCTACAGCCAAGAACATGTACAATTCATCGTTTCCACACAAGTTATAATTTCATTAATAAACATTACATATTACTCCCAATATAGTTCTTTGTTAATCTGTTAATGAAATATTGCTAACATATTGAAAAGAGGTCACACTATAGACATTATTCCATGCCAACAGAACGCTAATGGTCGTCATGCAAAACCATCACGAGCTTTCAATTTGAAGCAGGTAATTCATTTACAGTTCAAATAAGAAAATCAAATGTACTACATGCAACATACTACATGAAATATTCTGGGTTAGACAACAATGACTTTAATTACATTTTCCATCAGTACTGACTGTGTGCCTAAGCGCCTCTTTAAAGGGTAACACAAAATAAATAGATGACTCTCTACTTTTCTTTCTTCATGATTGAACTATTGGTTTTACGTTTGGGGCTTTTCCTACCATCCACGTTCAAGCATCTTCAAGCAGGTTGCCTAAGTAATTGTGTTTCAAATTGCCTGTCATCAAATCCAATTAAAATGTTTAATATCTTTATGCCGGGACACAACATTTAGTTTGGGGATTCCTGGATCTGGATACTTTGACCTGGACTTTCCTATCTCCTTGGTGATTTCGCCGTGCAGACCAACCCGTCACCATGTGCCTTGTGTCAGTCAAGAGAGAGGGGTTTGATAGAGGGAGAGCTGATGTGTTGTGGAGCCTGGAGAGGATGGATCCATACATCACAAGCTGGGGGAGGTCAGTTCATGGTCTGGTGCGCTGTGTTTCTGTCTGGTTCCATACATTCCTTCCCCGACAGACTGGAGCAGAGAGCCGATGATACGTCTCCCGACTGGGGTTTGCCTCGACTTGAAACTCAGTGTCTCTCTACCGATGGCTTCTGGTGATGAGAGTGATGCTGCCGGAGTCTGGGTCCTGGAAAACGATTAAAAGACATTCAATTTCTTCAGCATAAATGTGCTTGTTGTCTCGCTGCATCTAGACCTGTTATCTGGGTCAGAACTACTATTTACATCCTCTCTTTTTGCTGAGCGAAACACCCAAGGTTCTGTTTAATTGTCATAAGAAATCTTGTTGCATAACGGATGAGAAGCATCTGCAGCCGATTTTTGGGGCAATTTGAGTTCAGCAAGAACAAGCTTTAAACTCTGAAAAAGCATCACCTTATAAAGTTAATGTGGTGAACCTGACAGGAAACAGTCCGCGATACATCCAGGAGACAAAAAGCAACATTATCTTATATTAATGTATTTTGGAAACCTGATTAATGTAGGATTCATATTCACTCGCTTATTAACTTAATTTTGGTCTCCAGTATGGCAAATATCCGTTGGTTAAGTTGCTAGATTCTTTATTTTTTTAAACCGAAAACAGCCTTTCACAGTTAGAAACAATGCTAATGTGGCCACTGACCAAAACAGTTAAGTTGTATGCCAGTAAATAACAAAATCAGTGAGCCAACAGACATCACATTGGCTCCGTTGAGCTTTTGGCATCTAATATTCTGCTATTTTACTGGTAGTAATGAACCAGACTATTTCTTGGCTCGGAGCGCTTTCCAGGCAATGTGTTTATTAGTGAGCTTTGAGGAGCCGGTCAATAGATTTTTTATTATTGTTGGACACAGGTTAGCTGTTTCCCCTTGATTCCAGTGTTTATGATAAGCTAAGCTAACTTGCTGCTGACTGTAAGCCTTGTATTGATGGCTCAGATGTGAGAGTGGCAAGGAAACAAATAAGCATGTTCACAAAAATGTCAAAATATTCCTATAGGTTACATAGAAAATCGACAGTATGCTGTCAGCACCCTATTTACATAAAAGCTACATAAATGAGCCTTTAGTGAGTTTGATATAGCACCACCAGGTACCATGATATCAAAAAAACAACTCAGGGCCATTAATAAAAATATATTCGTTCAAAAAAACAACAACATTATTTTCTCAAATTGTTTGACACAGCATCAGCCGATAGGGGATATGTACTTACGGTGTTGAATGGCCGGTAATATGTTTGGAGTCTGGAAGGTCTTGACAGTGGCAGGACCTTCTCCTCCGGTTGTTATGACTTGCACCTCCAGTCTGTAGTAGGTGGACGGCCGCAGGTTGGACACCACGAGCAAGTTATGATCCTGCCGAGAGAGGGGGGGGGGGGGGGGGGGATGCAATCAGCTGGAATACAATCAAGTGTGCTTTAGAATCTGACAGGACGGGGATCGGAACGGGCTGTTCGACCAGGGGAGTGTCGGCTGCAGAGAGCTCGTCTTTGCACAAGCCACAGACAAAAACAAAGACTTTGTTTTCATAGGGCTCGCTGTCTCTCCTCTCCGCTGCCAGCTTGATAAAGTGTGCGGTGGGTGGTTTTATTTATAGACGAGCTCCAGAGGCTGGGAGGTGCAGATAGGCAGAACGCGCTGTCGATGGAGCAGATTATGTCAAAAGAGCGGCTTTGTTTTCTCGCGGCGCTCGCAGAGGATAAAAGAGGAAGACGTGAAGGCAGATGAAAAGGTAGAGGAGGAGAACTTCCAGCAGGACACAACACTTCCTCAGATCTATTCCTGTGTCTGTCTACACTGCTTATCACAAGACTCATGCAAAGAGGCCACAACAGTGTTATCCCTGGATCACCCTCACCTCTGACAGATGCTGTGAAATGAAACGCTGCAGATAGAACAGACTTTCCTACTGCAAGCCAGACTCTCCTGACTCTATATGACAGCGTATGCTCCTTGCGGTGCACTGAAACGTATTCAATGTGTCAGATTTTTAAACAGTCTTCACTCTATGACTATTAAGGGACTTAAAATAGAAAACCAAAACTCGTTTTAATAACAACAGACTTACTGGAGGCAGGATCTGGGACTGCGAGATGATGCTGTTGGGGAGGCTGTTTTGCCGGCTCTCGGTGGTGATCTCGGCCCAGGTGACCTGGAAGCCTGTGATTCGCTGATTGGGAGCCACTCGGGACACGCGCCACAGGAAGTTGCCGGTGACGTTTCCCTCGTTGATGGAGAAGGAGGCTGTCAGGTTCTCCGGCTTTGCCAAAACCTTTGGAAGCCCCGGCGCTATTACGGGAAAATTAGCGTTGAGAAAAAGGCCCATAAGTGTATTTTCCTAAGATGTCAAACTGTCTCTAATATTACCAACCTGTCAGCCAAGAATGAGATAACAATCAAAATACAACAATGCTTAGGCGGCTGTATATGAGAACGCATGTGTCTGAATCAGTAGCTGTAGGGGTAAGTTAAATGTTGGAGCTGGTAAAATGTCTGTCAAATGGTTGACTGATCCCATGAGAGACCTCAGCAGGAAAATGTTCAGACGATTCAGCGATTGAGTTTGACGGTGTCAAACAAGGAGGTTGAGATTTCACCCCTGTCCGTGGCTGGTTGGTTTGTCAACATGATTACACAAAGAACACGGAGCCTATTTCAACAAAACTTCAGCGTTCATGAAAGAAATCTGTGCCAAAGAAATTTTGGCACAGATGTGGAAAAACAGGTTGATCCGGGAATCACTTGCTATATATTGCGAGAGACGATTCTAAAGGCATTTTTTTAACATCTTCACCAATGTCCCAGGATGTTATTAATCGAAATAAACAAAACAAAACAGGAACATTTTGGGACTGATGTCAATGAGTGTGTCAAATTTGGTGCTTGAAGGTAAGGGGACTAATGGAGGAGGTACAGCATGTGCTCTACCTGTGCTATTCTTATATTTAGCACGAAATACAGTGTTGACACCCACATGGATCCATTTAATGGCTTTCAAGTGTCCCCCTCCTGAGCACTCACCTCCCTCCCCCGGGCAGGGGATGTGTTTGTGAGTCTTGCTGCGGATGGTGGCACAGGACGGCGTGAGGAAGGTGGTGCTCTCATCCTTGGCGCGTCTCTTGGACTTCAGCATGTGAACGGTGACTTTGTACTTGCAGGAGAACAGCAGGCCCGGGAGGTTGATGTAGTTCTCCTGCACCAAGAAACACATTATTCAGCCTCTGATGACTTTGACATGTCACCCGGGTCAGGTCCCATGGAGCTTCAGAGATAATTAAATACACAGCGCCGCGGCAGATCACATTCCCACTCAGGCCTCAGGAACATGCCCCACATTACAGGACCACTTTGAACGCTCACATGGTACGGGTTAGGTCGCTATTCTCCTGCTCAAACTGCAATATAAATGATTTTTTACAGCTCCCAAATGCAATAACAAGGATGAACTTAATTAAGAAGCTGTAACCAAAGTGGATTCATGTGCAATTTGAAGGGGAGAGCGGCCTGTAAATCCATGTTCATAAATTTTGAACTGCAGTTTTACAATTTACACCCACTTCTAACTTTCATTATCTGTTGATCTGGACCGAAATCACATTTCTCGAGTCTTTTTAGGGAAACAAGGGGAAAAAAGAGTCTCACTGAGCAGTGGGTTTACATCTTGCATTTGTAATAAAGAGGTTCTACATTAATAGGCAGTCCTCTGAGAAAAAAACTGTGTGTATATTCCCTCTGATATGAAACAGCTTTGATTAAAAGTGAATGAGGCGCTGTGTGCTCACATAAAAGCACAAGCCTGGAGTCTTTCCCAGTGATCTATAGAAAATGGATGTATATTTCCTAGCAACCAGAGCGTCGGTCCCCAAAGAATGTGTTGATTGCCAGGCCTCTGCCATGCTGCATCAGCCCGGGCTCAAACTGTTAAACCCCCACACCCAGATCTCTCTTGCCGCACCCCCCCACCGCCGCACCCTACAGGAAAGACCCACGCAGAAGCATTACTAAGGGCTGCTGGACATGAATGATCCCCCATTCCGGGAAACTTTTTTTTTTTTCAGCAAATGCGTTTTATTGGCCAAAACACCACACGACTGACTCATAATATTAAAAACAAAAGCCAGTGATTTGCCCTGAGCAGGTCCAGCACACCAAGGGCTCTCTCTCTCTCTCTCTCTCTCTCTCTGCAGAGTTGTTTTCTTAAGAGGACAAAAGACCAGCCACGTGCTTTGCATGGCACAGAGCTGCTGATCGAGTCGGAAGGTGTGAAACGTTTCTCGGTGACTAACCTGCGTGACAGATTTCTCTGGTCCTCGGGTCTCGTTGTGGCTGCAGTACTCCGGCATCCACTGGACGTGGTAGCGACTCACTGAGGGATCTGGAAACAGGGTGGATGAAAAGAAAGAAATGTCACATAACAGAGACACAACCTCAGTATTCAGATCCAATACTTAATTTTGACTCAAAAGTCCATTACATCTCATGACTGATTTATCGGCTGGCCAATAATATCGAGCCTTTCACAAACGTACCAGTATCTTTTACAGAATAAACAATTGAGAAAATAAAAATGTGCATTTATGTTAAAATTTTACTAAAGAAATTGCATTGGTTGTTAAATCGTTGTAGGAAAAAAAGTTGTCCCTAATATCTATAAGGACATCCACCCCCAAAAATCCATATTGGTCAATCTCAATTGACCGGATCAATTCATAATTTGGTATTTGGAATCTCAGAATTTTCTTTCCTAGTTCAAATGTAAAACCTGCTGTTGGAACTATTTCAGTTGATCCATGAAGGACGCTCCATCTAGGTAAAACATGTCTTAGATTCCCCATACTTAATACTCAATTGATCCAAAATCAATAGGTTAATCAATTGTAAAGCTGCCTATACATTGCGATGTATTGAGCAGGCAAAGGTTGGATCTAACTCTGCTATTTGCAAACTGTTGGGCGGTTTAATTTGACAATGATGCATCTTTAAGGTCATCTATGGTTTTGCATGTGAACTCCTACAAAGAAACCATTAACAAGTGGGTGTGGTTCATTGGAAAGATAAATCAAACATTTGATTCTCATTGGAAATGTCCTTGGAAAATTATCAGCAATTTTCTGTTCGAACCCAACTGAGCCCGAGAGAAAACGAACCAAGCTCGAATACAACCCGGACCCAAATATGATTTCAGAGTTTTGGTCTGAACCCGGCCTGACCCTTCTGGAGCTTCGGGTTTATCCTGGTAAACACACTCTCTTTAGATTAAGTGCATCGTGATGCCAAAGGAATATGATGTAACTACTTCAGTGATCAAATAAATGTCATGGAGTAGAAACGTCTGCTGATCTCCCTCTGGAATACAGTGGAGTTAAAGTATAAAGAAGGGTTTCATACTTTCAATATATAAGTACATTACTTGATAAAATATTTTTAGTAACATTCGACAGCTGAACCCACAGAAAATGAATCTGACATCAATAGACAATCTGACAGACTGACGTGATTCACTGATATCTGTAGCTCACAGATTACAGCACTCCCTGAGATCTGCTGTCACGGTTTCCATTATTGATGATCAAGATAACTCTGAAAATAAAAAAACTTGAGATTGAGTCCTTCTTTATCTTTGTATAAACTTATCAACATGATTTCCCTGCTTCTTAAACCTTCCCTTTTCCTCGCTGAAGGTTTTCTAATTCTCAAACTTTTCTGCTTCAACTTTAAGGATTTATATTTCCCGACAGTGGAGTCTAGCCGCTGTGGTCATGCTGGGACCAGCTCACTCTCTCAGCTGCGGACTCCAGCAGCAGCATTCGCCTCTTTACTATACAGTAGCTCCTCATGAGCTCATCGGAACTGTTTATCTGCCCATCACCCTCATCTTATGTTACCAGATTTATTATTCATTCAACTGAGTTGCTTGGATATGTGGAATACTTCTCCGATTAATAATTGAGTTATGCTGTGTTCACCCCTCAGTGGGGGCCTGCGTTGTAGTGGGGAGATAAAAGGGGCCCTTTGAAGGCTTAGACACAGATCTGGCACTTGGAGCCCCTGAGCTCTTTGGAAGCAGAAGAGAGAAATTACAGGGAACCGGGAAATCGGGAAAAAATAAACAAGATATGTTTAGCTGGATCTCATGGAGCGGGAAGGTGGCATGTAAAACAAGAAATAGGACATGGAAACCAGGTAGAGAACAGGACCTCAGCAGTGTTCGATAAATCATGACTGGAAGCGCGCCTCAGAAGTGCCGCCACCGCCGGACTGCTGTCTATTGTCTGCGTGCTGGGCCGACAGTGATATATTATCTGAGCCGGTGTACTGTAAAGGTTCTCTTTCGTCCGCTGGAGACGGTCCACAGGCCGCGGCTGTTTTGGATCACGGAGACAACGAGTGAGAGTTTAATCATGGTTCGGTTAACCTGTCCCTTCTCCCCGTCACACAAACCAGATGTCCAGAGACTCCAGCTCTCCGGGCCATCTGTGTTTCTCTATGTTTACAGTAGTGGAATGCAGGTTGTCAGAGTCAAAGCCAGGGGTCATCCCTCAGAGTGGCAGTGGCACACACACACACTCACTGCGGACCGACGTCGCAAACAAGAGACGCAGCTGGACGGGGCTTCTGGGTGCTCTGCAGCAGTGTGATTTCCCCGGCCGCGCTCCATCCCCCTCAGCATCACTCAGCTCTAGGAGTCCAGGCCAGCCTCGCAAAAAGCTCTGGGCTACCCCCCCTCGCTCTCTCTCCTTCTGATTCAGCAGTTGGTGTCTCACCAGGCCTCTCCTCCAGCCAGCGTTTGCATTCTTGACTCTAAGATGTGGAGCTTGGCTTGGGCGATGACATATATTAGTAACATAACATAGACCAGGGAATGGGACTTGACAGGATACCCTGAGAGCATGGCTCTCAAGGTTTCCATATTTCCACTCGGGTATTAACATAAGGGTTGGGGGAATGGACCCCGCTGGGACAGGCACTCCTATAGGCTTTAACCCCTCGCGGTGCTGCAACCCGCGGACGTTTCTGTTCCCTATGACATCAGGTCTTGTTAAACAACGTGGGCTGCCTCGGCACTAATGCACGGGCGAGGATCTATTAAACGCAGCTGTCAATAAACCCCATCACATGGCTCCGTCTCTTTCTGTTTATTGTTCTTGACTAAACGGTGGCTCCGCTCTACCGGGCTGTGTGCCGCTTTACACCGACTCGCCCGGCACTCACATTACCCTGCGTTCACAGAGACACATTGTTTCACTGATTTCATTTACACCATCTGATCCCGAATTTGTAAAAGGAATCCTTTGCTGTTTTGGGTAACTGAGATTCAGTCATAACACTTTGTTACGGCGCACATTAGTCATAGAGTGATTGATGGGCATAATGGGGTGCTAATTAGATTCTACCAAAGGTGTAAATCAATACAGGGGCACGCATACCTCCCCGGTTTTTCCAGTAGACACGGACCTGCAGCTGGCCATCTTGGTAGAAGGGCGTGCCCACCTCCAGAGGGCCGGAGGGGCGTTTGGTCAGGGTTGAACCAAGAGGGGATATCTCCTCCTTCTTTGACTTGAGCACCGATTTAACTGGGAAGAGAAAAGGAGATATGTTGGCTGCTGTAGCTAAGACACAGTGACTGTGTTGTGGCAAAAACTCCACGGCATGGTAACAAAAACACACAATTCGATCTTTGTGAAATCACAGTTACAGCACGTTCTTTATACGCACAGATCTGGTGTGATTTGCTGGGTACACACAGCACTGACACTGCCAAGGTGAGAGGTTCAATTCCCCCAAGGGCCGCACGCGCTTACAACGTTCACAAATGTAGCACTGGCTCGGTCTGTGCTTCCTAAGCGTGCAGCAGCTCTCCGCATGAATGCAGATGTGTTGTCAATGTACCTTGGCTATTCCTGCTTCCTGGAACCTTCAGAGTGATTGTTTGCCCGAAGACTCTGTAATCTGGCAAAATTCTGCTCTCAAGAAAAACAAAGAATATTGGAATCCGCTACGTTGGTTGAGCCAATCCCATAAGGGTCTGCAATCACAAATCCGCAGCTGCATCCAGGTTTTTGTCTGATTTCAGGAAGTGCATGACCCTGCATTTGACTCATAATTGCACCTACTGCGCTTGGCTGTCACTCATCCTGAGAGGAGCCTTAATCAAAACTAAAGTGCTCTGGCTTAACGTATTCTGCAAACGACATGTGCGTACTGTAGATTTAGAATAACAGGACTGTCTGTCTTCAGCCACGTTAGCGGCTCTGAGGCCATGCAGCCACATGCTTTGAGCTAAAACGCTGATGTCTGTGTTAGCATGCTTGCCCTGGCAATGCTAACATGCTAGTGTTGACCACTTTTTATTAGCATGCTAGCAATAGCACTTAATGCTAAGTGCAGCTGGTACTGATGGAAAGGTCATTAGTTTAGGGGTGTTGGGTGATTGATAAGCTTGTGGGGCCTGGTAGATGGAGATGAGATATACACTTCTTTTTATACACAAGTGCCGTTGGACTCTCTTCTTCTCAGAAAGTTTGATGTTAATAACAAATGTGTTGCTTCTATTTTGGTTAAGTTATGGGTCAGAATGTTTGTGGAAAATGGGCAACACCGGCCTTTCGGCTAACAACCTAAACAGGTCTACCAGGACACTGCTAACAGAGCATGGTGAAGTGGACTGCTGAATATCAAATATGGCATAGAGAGCCTAGAAGATGGCCCCCTGTCCTGGAAGCATTGTTCTCATTTAGGCTTTGGGTTAGGTCATAAACCAAAGTACTGGCTAAAGTTTCCTCAGGAGTTGTACATTGAGAAGCCTAACAGTTACCAACTTTAGGTCTGACGCTCTGGCCTATGTACTTTCTCCATGAAGCTCAAAATCCATCCACACCCCATGTGGCCCTAATGAATCACACAATAGCAGGGGTAGGTCACCTTGAACAGTGGACCCAACAACTCACTAGGTGGAGGTTTCAATAAGCTGCAGAAGTTGGTCAGAGTTGGTGTTGAATATTTGAGGAAAGTTCCCACAAGTCAGTTATAAATAAAGAAGCCTCTTGAATGAGAGGCCAGCTGCCCATGTTCACTTGTGCAACTCCTGAAGGAACCATGACCTGGATAACGGAGAAACTTCACAGATACAGGACAAAGGGACATTTTTACATTATGACCCTAGAGGAAAATCAGGGGATCAAAATTATTACAAACAGACATAAAGGAAACTAATGCCTCTACCTCAAATCATCGCAATCCATGGTTGTCAAGACCTTTCCTTTAAAAGCCACAAATGGCAGTGTTACAAGTCAACGTCAGGGGATCTCCCCCCAAGTGTTGAGGGAACCACAAATGTCTGCATAAATATTTAAAGAGAATCTGTCCAATATTGGTTGAAATATTTCGGTCTGGATGAATTGACTGCCTGACAAAGACTTTTAAAAACAAGTTTGACAGCTGAACAGAATAGTAGCACCAGTGTTTACCTGACTCATTATTCTGGCCGGTGCTGAAGTGGAGAGAAGCCTTGGAGCTCTTCAGCCGCACCTGTCCCCAGTACGTGACAGCCTGCAGCTCCACAGTGTAGCTGTTGTTCTGTTGAAGTCCCTCCAGATCCACCCAGCTCTGAGCCTGCGACAACAGAAAACACTGGGAAGTTGGCGTGTGCGTATGTTACCACACTGTCACTCGAGCCTCCCTTCTGAGCCCCGTCACTGTCCCGCTCCTGGTTCCAGCTCTCAGCCCGGGCCAACTCGGGGCCTGTGGGAAAGCCTCGCTTATTGAGAACACATGTGGTGCTGAGGAAGGCACCGTGGCGAAGAGATAGCCTTCAGGGCCTCGTGAGGGAGCCATGTTATCAGAGCCTCCCAGGGCTTCCTCGCTGTGTTTGACTTGCAGCATTCCACCATCAGCGTGAGCTTGATGAGTTCTTGTTATTGACTGTGCGTGTTTTGACATTCCTCTGCCAGCAGGCTGCTTTTAAACCCCCAAGGTGCCAAAGTGGAAACCAGTAGTACATGTATCAATAGGTGTCTGGTGTCTCCCACCTCTATCTCCCCGGTGCCACATCTGCAACGCATTTCAAAAACTAATTCAGGAGAAGACTTTATAGAGGTGTGTGTGCACTGTCTAGACAATATGTCTTTCAGCTCCGCTCTCTAATGAAATATACTCACAGATACCAAGCCACAGGTATGTGCCATTAGGTCACATGTTACTGGATATATTGTGGCTTCCAAAACTTTTAAACACTCATTTTATTCAGCCATGTGAGGATTTATGAGTAATAATAATGTATCTTTAAGGTTAATTTGATGTAAATGTGTTTCTATGACTGCTTCAATCTGAGATAGTGCAAATATACTTGTCTTGTTTTTTTAATGGAGAAACAGAAACCTTATTTACAGTACTATCAAAATGTTGTTCTGTGAGATTAGGAGTCAGGAAGAATAACTTTGTAAGCTCTTAACTTGCCTGTTTGTTTGAGCATTACCAAACCAAATTACTGTGTATTTACCCTTCCTAGGTGATCCCAAGTGTCGGGGGGGGGGGTACATGTCCCGGACAAAAGACCCTGAAAGCTCTTCTTTCCGGCCAGAGAAAATACTTGAGAATGTTTCAATATCCAAACTAAACTGTTCCGAGGGATAATGACAATAGGAATCGAGAAGAGGAACATTTTTCTTGGATGTTGTTCAGCTTTTGTATCCTGTTTTACCGAGTCTCCACTTGACTTAAATACACTGTATCAAGTAGAAGATAATAGGTTGGGGGATTGTGTGTGTACTTATACTTATCACCACTTGACTTTAAAATTACAGAGATTTATGTTTATAAGAAACAAATAAGAAAATAAACCAATACCATTTCTTTTTTTAAACTGCAAAAACTGAGTAAGAGAAAAGGAAAGTGCCAAAATACCAAATGAAAAATATGAAGAATACAAGATGAGATATTTAAGAAACGCAAATACACAAATCGTAAGTTATAACTATAAAAAAGGACTATTTTCTTCTAAAGCTTGACAGTGCGTTTAAGGGTTCTTTCATTGCTGTAAGTGACCAAAACCATGGAAACCACAGTCGCTAAGACAGGGTGAGAAGATTACCCCATTGGTGGTCTTTCTCCTCTTCTTCTTGGACGGCACCGTGGACTTGGTGGGCACGGTCCAGCTCCAGAACACTTTGTAGTGGTGAATGGGGATGTCGGGCTCCTCCGGCAGGGTCCAGTTGAGCCGAGCCGTCACCAGGCCCTCGTCGCCCAGCGTCACGTTGGTGACACGCAGGCTGGTGGGGCCGGGGGGGGCGGACGGATCTGAGGATAAAGCGGCAACACAGAAATATTTTTGTACATCTGTGGACATTTAGGGAGGAAGGCAAGGAGGGTCTCTGGTTCTTGTACACGACAAATCTTGGGCCGAGGCGGTTTCCTTTGAGGGTACAATTTCAGGTTGAGTGTATCACAGGCTAAAGATACCTTTCACCACTCGTGGGTTTGCATTGCCGTTGAGGAGGGGGGGGGGAGCGGTGTGACACTGTGTACACTAATTAGTCCTCCATTGACAATCTGCCGTGAGATGTTATGACAGGTGTCATGTCACGTCCATGACAGCGTTCAACAGGACGGAGAGCGCAGGTCAGGGGTTAACAAACACATGCTGCTCACTTTGGCTCCGCGCTCAGCATTCCTGTACGCTAACTGTGTGTGTGTGTGTGTGTGTGTGTGTGTGTGTGTGTGTGTGTGTGTTTGCGTGTGACTGGATATGCGTCCCCACACACTAATGCTGGTTCTGAGCCACTACGTATGTGCTGCGACCCAGCTGCTGGTTGCAGGAGGACAGGCAGGGCCACATGCCAGACACCAGACCGGAGGGAATAGGCCTGTAATGAGAAAATGATTCACGCCACAGCCCAGTTGGCTCGCCTCTCCCCGTGCCCTCTTCCACCCGAAAACACATTTAATCCGGTCCAATAACACAAATTGGACACATCGGGCTCTGCATACCGGCTGACATTGGCCGTGCAAGATAAATAAGCGTCCGACTTTTACAAATTGCTCCTTTAAGTATAGTAGTGCAAAATTGCAATCAGATGATATGGCCGGGCTGTATAAATAACAATGGTATGACCAAAAATGGCCAGGAGCTCATCAAGTCCATGACGGCTCCCATCAATCTATCAGCGGTCTGGCACTTATTGGTCTGATTGGAGATCAGTTTTCATCCCGATAGCAGAATGCTTCTCCCCACCTGGTATCTGGATCTGCCTGCCAGCCAACCGCAAAACCCTTGGGAGCAAACATATGACGAAGGATTGACAGGACAGGTCGACATGTGCACGTACACACGCACCGAACTCTATACTTTCAGGATTTGGCACAGGTTTTAAGTATTTGGCAGAGCATGGTTCATATTTAAGATCTCTGCCAGAGTTTCAGTGGTAAACAACTTTATCTTAATTTCAAAGTTTCTTGCAACCTGGTGAAAAAATGTACAGTGGTCCATGTGTGGTGAATTCAAAGCTGCTACCTCAGCCATTTCAATTTCTTCATGTTGCACAAAGGGTTCTGCCTCTGATGCGAACAAAAAAAAGAGCTCTGTATCTGATGCAATCTAGACAAAATATCATATTCACAAACCTGTAATCCCTCGGAACCACATGACAGTTGGCCATAACTTTAACAAATGCCATCTGTGAGACAACACGTGTATTTAGCGTCATTTAACACTGAAAATACAGGGAAGGCGAGCTGAGTGGTAACACAGAATGGCATCAGAGCTCACCCTCGCTAATCTGTGGCTGAGATCTGAAGGCTGCCTCGGTTACGTCACCCCCTCTCGAAGCAAGACAACACTTGCATTCATTTGAAACCTGCAATATCCTGACTAATTCAGACATATTACATTTTATAGGAGTGTAAAGAGGGGAAAACCCTTCCTTTGAAGACATAACTGAAGATCTGGTTGCACCACCGGGAAGAAATGCTCTGCTCACCCAGTCGCTCCTCGTTACTTGGATTCTACTTGGCATTGACAAGAATTTTTCTATTTAGCACAGTGAGTCAATGTGTGGGGATGAAATAGTTATTCACAATTTATCTGTGATAAAGTGATAAATGTGTATTTGGCTTAACAATGATCAGTTAGCCTCAGGTAAACAGAGCACTTGGGGTGAAAAGCTTAGAAGTGGAGCACACAAAAAGTGTCCTCTGTTCATGCTTAAAATATGTGTTTCAGCTCTCTAAAGAGGTGCAATGTGAACCAGGGGAATAAAAAGTGTCATTTCTGAACAACAAAATGCAAAATAAGTACGGATAAAATGCAAATGTATTATTCACCACCCAGAATTAAGCTTGAATTGACAGATAAGACGTCAGATCAGGTCTAAAAAGTCTTTGCCAAAGGCTCCACCTGTTCCAAGGTCTTAACCATAACAAATGGAGGGCAGTGGGTGTCAAACAGGATCTTACACACAAAGTAAGGCCACACACACACACACACACACACACACACACACGCACGCATATGTACATAGCAGACACAGACCTCTGGAGGAGCGGAAGTGTTTGCTGGGCGCAGTGAAGCCGCGGGTCCCATGGACATTGACTGCAGCCACTCTGAACTGGTACCATCTGCTGGCTCTGATGTCGGCCAGTTGGACGCGCTCCTCTGTGGTCTGAGGGGACAGATGGGGAGGAGAGCAAACCACAGGGGTCAGGGTTCATGCAGGGTCACAGCCCCACGTGAGTGTGGCTCCACATCAGTCATCTGTGTGAGTTTCTCTCTGCCAGGACTTTCAAAGACACTGCGGCTGTGAGGAATGTGAAACCGCGTGCAACAGTCTGTCGGCGCGGTGCAGCACTTCCACAGCTGTAGCATGTGGCCCGGCTGCTGTGAGACAACTCCCATCAAAAGACTGACGCATTTTAGTTATCTTACTGCTCTGCTACAGGGTTTCACATGTAGATTCCTACCTGTGCCACCGTGTCCCACTCGGTGGCATCGTCCTCGCTGGGATGGATGCCATAGTTCCAGCGGCGCTGCACCACATAGAGGACGGGCTCCACGGATATGTTAAACTTGGACGACCAGCGGATATCCAGCTGACCCGACGGCTGCTCCGAAAACACCAGCTCCTTCCTCGGCTTCAGTGGAACTCCTAGAAGTGCAGACGAGGAAGAGGGTAGCGCAAAAGGCCGTTAGCCACCGTACGAATAAATGAGTGATGAACTACGACATGAAATTTGTTGTTTTCCTCTCAAGTGTGAAAGCAAAGTGGAAAGATAAATGACAGCATCCGTGTAGCGCAGATACAGGTTTGAAAAATGAGACATGACCTCACCGTGATTTAATACATGCAGTGGGTCAACAGCATCATCACCCTACTGTGACAGATTGTGATATTTCATGGCCGGAGCGATGTATTTTATTAGCCGTGCTTCTTAGCGATGATACACATAGTTTGTATTCAGGTATGTGAGATTGCATACACAACGTCTCTCTCTTTACCCTCTTGCACACGCAAACTACACAAGTGCAAAAACACGTGCCCGTATAGGCTTAGTGTGTTTGCATCGTTGCACTCCAGCTTCAGCCTTTCAGTCGAAGGTCGACGTGGCCATGTGCAATAAATTTGAGATTTATAAAGTGCAGGATCGGGCCAAACACTCAGCCAAGTCAGGCCCGCCTCTCTCAAGTGAATTTATCGCACTGGAGACGTAGTGAGTTGTTGATTGAGCGTCGGGTACAGCGATAATGAGATGGAGATTGGAAAAGTGAGTTTAGAAGTACAGGAGGAGGCTGAATACATCCCACAATTCTCAATAAATCGCCTCACACTTCAGACAATTACGCCGGGCCACTGTCGGCGCCGGGCTGCCCACCATCGCTCAGCGTTTATCAACTGCACCGACGCCGACCAAGGCTACTGCACAGCCTGTGGGTAAACACCATCAGGACTGCGTTGTGTATGCAGGGCACTTCAGCTCCTTATATCTCCATTCGGTCTCCGTGCACCGCGCATGAAAGTGATTGATTGACACATACAAGATCCTGGGAGATGGAGGAGGGTCCTTGAGCCACATGCATACGGAGTCAGTGCTTTGTTGTGTCCCCGCTGATAACAGCTTTCCGCATGCTAACAGCTGGGGGTCATTGTACTGCGGTTTCACAGCTCCGCAGCCGAGTGTGTGAGTGCGCGCGAACAAACGCTTCTCGGCGCAATAACGGACGACCAAGGTAACCGCAGCATTCCTCTCCCCCCCCTCTGTCTTAACTCATCTTCCCACAGAGTCGCACAAGTTCCCCTGCAACAACACAAATCACACGCACAAAAGCACACGCACAGCCCCTCTTACACAATATGTGGCAGGGAAAAGAACACACTTTCCCTCAGCTCCCCCTTTCCAAGGAAAGCTTTCGGGGTGAGGTTCAGTCCAAGAATCATACGGTGCTCATTCTTCAATGGCCCCACGTTTACTCGCAGCCATGATGTAACTGCTGCTGAGGCACGATCGCGAGCGTGGCGTCCATTCATCTCTTAATCCCGCCAACAATTACACTCCAGGAATATAATTTTCAATACTCACGCACATACCGTCATACAACCGCTGCTCTAATTACAGTGGTTGAGGTAAACACTACAAATAGCACTTTAGGTAAACGGCGGATGACTGACGGCCTAATTAACGGACTTGTTGTGACAGTGTGAATATCGTTGAATTTAATTTCCGACAGACGTTCAAATTGTTCACATATTTTTTGTTTGAACTACCTCCTACAGCCACCACCACCCCCGGGGTCATTGTTTTCCACTGCTTTCGCAATAAAGTGCAGAGTTGTGCAGAAAACATTTGTGAGAAGTTAAGTTTGCATCACATGTGGCACTTTTTCTTCCAAGGAATGGAGGCAACTATTGAGAGAAAGATGAGAAAATGAAAGACATGCGAGACCCTAATACAATAATGATGCATGCACATCTTTCTCCGTGGCTCACCTCCACAAACACATCTTTGAGATGACATTAACCGAGCAGCGGATGATGGGTAACAGCGTCTCTTCTATTGATTCTATTGAAGCTCTGCAACAAAATAAAAGCCCTGTGGGGTCCTGATCAGTGCACTTTCCCTCCATCAGGGACACATGCACATGGGCCGGGCACCCCAACCTGAACATGCACACCCACTCACGCACATCTGAGAGTGATCTCAGTGGGGGAAACGCTCCATTTCTCTCCGCTTGTGTTTGCTAATGGCTTCCAGCATCACAGCTCATCACGGTGAAGGCTACACACACACACTTGGTGCACACATAGAAACAATTTCGCTCTTCAAACCATGAGCAGCTAATTAGACCTTTAACACCGAGGACTGGGACAGGAATTCCATCTGGACTTTCACCGACACGCTCGACCTGATCCAGGGTGAAGGCAGCGCTGGCGGCGACCCGTCACGAGCTCAAGGTTTGGACTGAATCGGCGAGTGGAGGCTGCTTGATTTGAAGGTCTTGTGGCGCCGAGCATGGTTTGCATTGAGTGGGCGGATTGACATTTTCAAGGTTACGGCCGCTTTCATCTTCCCCTCGATTAACGTGCTGTTCACCTTTAGAGCGTGGCATCCACCGTGACCTCCCTCGGGATCGTTCAGAATCTAACGTACAGTAAATACCAGCATGCTCTTCCACAAATCGCATGCTCTTGCCGCTGTTTGATAATTACAGTGTGCACAGTGAAACAGGCTTGGACTCACTGCAGAGTGTTTCAGAGCAGCTACAGTTTATCACTGTTGCACTTCAAAGCTCGATTTGGACTCAGTGCTCTCACTACAGCATCTCCTCGACTTTGTTATGGCCCCGGGCGGCCAGCAATTGTGCGCTGATAGTGTATGTAATGCAGTTCCAAGCTCCCATCTCGAAGTTCAGGGGCACTCGGTTCTCTCACATAATGACTCGGCACCCTCAGATCGTCAGGCCGCCCTGGGCAGCGGCTGTTAAACAGTTTTACTGGAGCAAAGATTCTTGAATACATCTGTGTCTGTGAAACTCTCGAGCTTATCCGGCAAATTCGGGACAGAGGATGTAATCAGATTTAAAACAGAAACAGCACTAGAGCGCTGTGTGGGTGAAGCGCAAGAAGGGATTCATTATGCTGAGCAGGTCGTTAAAAATTGAGCAAGACAATCTGCAATCTACGTCACTGCAATTTCAAATTAACATTTGATGAAGAGGGGTCGATTGGTGCAACGCTATTTATGAATATTATGCAAACTGCAAAACTTAATCACGTTAAAATCGTGACGTTTGTGTTGGACCGTCACCAGACATTAAACATCATTTATTCAACGGGGAAAAACAGAGAGGGAGGTGTATCCAGTATTCAGATGGCAAACTGTGTTCGTCTAATCCCTCCTGAAGACAGAGCGGGGCAATGATTCACTGAAAAGATGATTTGTTGTGTCTAACAATCGGACACTTTTTACGTCACTGTTATCCAACACATATGACGTATCTCAATGTTCAGTAAGTAACCACACAGAAGTGGTCAGCAATTAACTGAGAATGTATCGCAAATCAACAGTTATAGCATCTAACCGACTCAATCATGCTCATGGCAGTTAACCTCGGTTAATTATTTCCCCAATTCGTGCATTTACGAACTGTTGGGTTTCTGCTATATGTTCATTTTGTGCTCACTTGTTACTACGCGCAAGATGTGCACAGCTGGGACATCCGATTTGAAATGACTGTGCTCGGGATTTGAAGTCATGTCACTCAGCCCTAACACACAGTAACGATGACCTCATTCCCAAAAGCAGTATAACTTTAAAGAACATTTTATTGGGGCCGATTTTACTGTGACACACTAAAAACGTTGAGTGTAATCGCCCTTGAGCGTTACCTTTGTAGAGGTTTTTGGGCAGCTGGCAGGTGTGGCCGCAGCCGTTCGAGCAGCACTTCTTCACGCTCGAACATTCTCCATCCTCCTCGCAGCTCTCCACGCAGGCTGCCGCGAAGCCGCTGGCCTTCTCCGGGGCGGGACAGTCGCCCTGCTTCACGCCCTCCACCGACTTCAGGAACTCGCAGCTCGTGAGACACTCGTAGTGCTTCTTGGGAAAGAGAGGCTGCGGAGAGGGGGAACGGTGACAAGGAGGAGGAGGCAGCGGAGGTGGAGGGAGGAAGGGAGGAAAAATACATGTCAGATGCTTTTTAAGACCAACCTGCCCGGCTGCAAACAGGCAGCTCTGTGAGCTAACAGGGATTGTCCTATTTACATTTCAGCTCATGACTCACTGGAGCGGTGAGCACATTGAGCAGCTTTGATTTATCCTCCTAGAGAGAATGTGTGTGTGTGCGTGTGTGTGTGTGTGTGTGTCGTTACAGTGCAAAAAGAGTTACTTCACACTGCTCCTAAAGTTTCCCCCTTATTGAATTTTTCCACTAAGTCTGAGAGGCTCAAACACTCTCGAGTCTGAGGCAACCACAGTATTTGTGGTAGTGACATACCTCACATAAATCCTGGCACTGGTTTTCCTTCAGGTCCCAGGATTCCTTGCAGGGCTCCAGGCACTGTGAAAAGGAGAAGGGTGTCAGTTCTTCAAAGAGCAAGGCACATGAAAGAGCCGCTGCAGCAGAGATGGTGCTCTCCGAGCTGGAGCGCTGGCTGCCTGACAGGCACCTCACTCAGCCACTTCCTCCCCCCCCCCCACGTCCACAACAACCACTCACACTTTTGTTTTGTTTCAGAGACCCCCCCCCCCCCCTTTACCGTCACGAACCATCCTCTACAAAGGCAAACACGGGGCACAGTGGTTGTCCATTATGAGCCGGCAGGTACACACTTGCCTCCCTGTGTCTAGAAACCTATTGATGCTTTTGCTTTTGCTCCCTGAGATTCCTGCTCCGTGCCTCAACACTGCTATCCTCCGATGCTCTCTGTGCCTCGTTCTCATCCTGCCACTTCTCCTGCTCATGTCTGGGCCTGATACTCTCTGGCACCGGCACTAAACACCCTTCTCTTAACCACGCCGAGCAGCGAGCGTTTAATAAATGATACACTTGGTTTAATGTTCTTGGGATTCCCTGTTTTTTTCAAACACGTGGAACAGATTTACTGAATGCTTGGCACAGGCTTGGGATGAAAGAAAGCCCTCAGTGTGAGTGCAGCGCGGAGTCATTTCGCCAAACATAATGGGATGATAAAAAATGTTGAATGAAAGTTTTACCAATCGAGTCGAACTCCGCTCGCTTTATATGCAGGAGCTCACCCTGAACGAATCACAGTCGACAAAAAGCCGGCGTAATGTAACGCAAAAAGTCCATGCATGTCCAATAGAATCAGGCATAGCTCTGCCACAGGGAAAGGGGAATGTGTCGGGATGGGGCTGAAATGAGCCGGGGTCTTGTGCGCTCCTGTTGCTGGCCACTGAGAGCGGGGTGCGAAAGAGAAGAGCGAGTTCACTCAAACAGACAAACCGCTGCCAGGCCGCTTCTGTGCTGCGATGGGAGCAGCCAAAACCACACCAACCAGAGACCTGCCAAAGTCACTTAGTCAGCTCCGTTTCTTTTAGACTCCTGCACCAGCTACAGCGCTACGGCTACATCCGCACGGCTACGTTTTCATTTGGAAACACAAGCTCTGCTACGAATGCGCCTGGCGACTACACTACGGCAGAGTTTAAGAGCCGATAAAACAGAGATGTTTTGTAAACGCTGCCGGCCCCCGGTTAGGGTTACTTTCACATATATGCTAATTCAAAATAGCAATCAGTTTTTACAGTTCCCGTAAGTTGAACTGAAGTTCGCCTCAGACGTATTCCGCTCATAATCGCTCACTGATTGGCTCATGTCATTTGCTGATTCATCATTCTGTCTTTGCATCAACTGCTTACATGCCCAGGTAACAAGAACTTATTCAAGCTTCTCATTTGTAGGCTAGCTCTTCTTCTCGAGTTTTCAGGCGTATCAGTATGGAGAGAGATTGATTGTTTTATTTTGAAAAACGTAGTAGTATGGTTTCAGCCAATAAGAAAAGTACATTAGAGCACATTCATCTCCATTCATTGTCTGGTACAATCCACAATGTTGCTCAGTGAGAGGTGGAGACAAGGACAGAGACAATGTGGAGATCGGGCATCAGAGGAGCGCCGGTTTTGGCCGGATAAAAAAAAATATTATGCAAGGTGGAGTGGTTAAATGAGGGCGCCTACTGTAGAGTGTGTTCAACACAGAGCTGATGTAAGAGATTTCACATCTCAGTCAGGGGGCCAGAGCTGTATTTATGACTCTTTAATTCACTCATTACACAGCTCTGTCATTATTATGCCATTGCCAGTGAAAAGTTTATTTGCTTTTTATGGAGTGCAGTGGACGGCCGCATGATGAAACATAAACCTTGCTTCTGGAGGAACATGCTGCAATCACGACCGTAGCACATGCCTGCCAGGGCCCAATTACACTCGGCTTATTCAGCTCGCTGCCGCTGCCCAGCCTCGTCTCCGGCAGCCGGGATCCCTGTGTGGACTCGGTGTTGAGTGTTTAACTGTCGGCTCAGAGAAGGGAGGAGGAGGAGGTTTGGTAAAGGGTATTTGCTTAATTACTTCACGGCAGTATAGATATCACCACGGTGTTATAAAAAGTGAAGTGTCGGAGGACAAAATGGGACATCTCGGAGGGGGGGGGCAGTGGGTGTGACAGATTAGAGCTCCGATAGAGACTAATGTAGTTTCTACCGAGCTGATCAGGTGAAACCGCTAAGAAACACCTCTGAGATTTAAGATGTCCAAGTCGCGCCTCGTCGTAGAGAGGGCCTCTCCAGTTTCATCATCATCTGCTATTAATAATATCGTGACCTCACATCATTAATTCTGTTCTCAGTTGTGTCCACTGAGAGTAAAAGCTTAGGACGCGGCCTCACAAGAGCACCGTGCAGAAGCGACGAGGACTTGAGGCAGTAACTGTGCCGTGCACCAGTGTCTAAAGGACACTCTGCCAGTAGACGCACATGTTAAAGCCCCCAAATCCCTTCTACAAATCACTGAACATACACACATAAGCCCGGGGATCAAGCTCATTTTACTCATTGAAAGATCTTGTGTGCGCCAACTGAATGCATTCCAATGGCTTTCCCTGAGGATGAGTCTCTTTCTGGTTCAACACAATCACAACTGCACCAGTGAAAATAGAACCGGCGGTACCTCGAGATGCCGGGGCTTGCGTGCCAACCGGCAGGAATTAACACAGCACACTGGGTAGCGGGGACATTACAACACAGATCAGTACGCTGGCTGGGTGTTAAGTGTCGTCTCACCCTCGCGGCCCCAGATTCTGGGGGAGGAAGTTCCAAACTGCCGCAAACTGCTGGAGGAGCAGTTGAAAATAACACTATCACAAGAGTTGCTTTTGCTAAACGATTGGATATTTCGTAAGCGGCACTCTTAAGAAAACTCTGAGCGTTTCTGTCGAGGCAGTGATAGTTCCCTGCAGGTGTGCTGAAACCTGACAATCTGTCATCGTCTCTCCCGAGCCACACCCACAACCTGACATTTAAGCGGGGAAGAGGAGGACCGACGACAGATGTCTTGCCAAAGCAAATAGGACGACTGGATATAATTACAAAGGTGCTCCCATCAATCAAATCCCTGATTCCTATTAACACAGCCTGGCGCTCCGTCTCAAACTGAAGCACCGATGCTGCCAGAGACATGATCAGGAAAGGGCGATGGCATACTTTCTAAGAGCTTTTCTGAAATTGTATGTACACATGCAAGTACACACCCTTATCATCCAGAATCATGAACCTCTACTTTCTTTTCAAAAACCTGACATTAGCCTTTGGCAAGCTAAAATTATACCAATTAGGAGCTAATTGCGAAAAACTAAGAAAAGCAAAACCACTTCCAAACCATACAACTTACTGCATGAGTACATTTTTTAAATAATCAATGGGAACAAGTGAGGGGACATTTGCAGCCTAACAGTGAATACAGGTGGTTTAAAGCCCTCTTACATTAGCACATCTATGGTAGTATAGCGTTTTTCAGACTTTTGTGTCCTTTGCGCGTTAGAAACATCATCAACAAGCACAATCGCCTGCTGTGAATTCTGTATTCTCGCATTGGGCTCACTGACACATTTTCCTGGGGGTCTGGCAGGAAAAGGTCCGGAACAACTGACCCTGACATCTGCGTTCTCACGTACAGCCCCTTTGTAACATTACGGAGAAAATGATCGGATTCACTTCAAGTCTGAAAGCAGCTTATCTGACTTCCAAGAACTAGGCTGGGAAACCCACCCTGGAACAGTGGTAGAGAAAGTGGAGTAGAGAACATAATTGAGCTGGACAGTGTATCGGCAGGGTTTGGGTGCCAATGTCTGGGTCTCCCTGAAGCGAATCTCCCATGCTGGTAACACAGCTCCCATCTGTTTGAATAGCATAATGCATCTAATTATCCTCCGAGATGTTAACATATATCTTGGCAAATTCCGCCTTGAAAAAGACTCAAATTCTTTTGCTCTGTGATATAAACAAGCAGCAAAGGGGTCGTTTCTATGGCCTCGGATCTGTTAGTCTCAACAAAAAGCGGCTGATTTCCCCTTTGTCCTCTTATCTTCCAGCCCAATAGTGACACATTCTGCATGGGTAAGTAGGAACATCCATAGCACTCTTTCACTCCCCATTTCACGCCGTAATAAAACGCAGCAGTTGTTACTCTGGGGCACCCTGAAAGGCTTTCTGTGGGGGCCGATGAGAGAGTCGCGGGCTGAAAGGCGGCCAACGCCACAGCCCATCTTCAGTTTGTCATGGCTGGGGACGGGGCTTGGCTTGGGGGGGGACGGGGCTGTGAAGCTGGGGGAGGAAAGGGGAAGTGGTGGGTGGTGGTGGTGGTGGGGGGGGGGTCTGTGCATAAAACAGCCTTTCTCCCTCATAGGAGCGTGGTTATTCCGCCTATCGTATAAAAGGCTAACTGCCTCCGAGCGAGTGGTTGGAACAACATAAACTATGAAAAAGTGCGTCGATAAAATGTCATGCAACTGTTTATTCTTTGAGTTAATGAAGCATGAAGTGCTACCAGTCAGGATCTCCCCCCAGGGCTCAATAATACACACTGTGTACAAAATAAAAGACAGGGCCGTAATTCATGCTGATAACAGAGGACATTACCCCATACTGCCCGAACATATTTCTACAGTCACGGACGTCTACGACTGCTACTGTTGTTATGTAAATTACATTTTGACAGACACAAAACATGTGTGTACCTGTGCTTTTTCCCTGCGTCTACGCAGTCTGCTGAAACGTGGCCGTCCCTAGTGCGTTCTCCTCCTCATTCTCTCGAGCTCAAGAGATGACATCTGGGAGCTGAAATTCATCGACGGCGGCCCTGACGGTGGGCGTGAAGCTCGAAGCGGTGCCAACAGATATTTACAAGGTGCCTTTGTTGGCCCTCGAGACGGAGCCGCAGCGTTCGGCTCCTCTGGGGGACAGATATGAAGGGATCTGTGTTGTTGATCAACCACATTGTAAATCTCACACCCCCCCCCCCGTCTCATTGAGTTATGGCGACTTTCTGCTGCCATGGCGCTTTTCGCACTCCCGGTGACCGGACTCAGCTGCTCTCTGCTCAGATCTATCGACCCATCCGGGAGCGAGTCGTTTCAGGGCTCCGCTCCCTTCTCTATTAAAACAGGCATTTACTCCCAGTATTCACTCTCTATTTCACTTTTGTTCAGGCTATCGTCGCCGCTCCACATCCAAAGCTTCTGCTCGCCTCTTATCTCCTCTCCGCTCCCATTTCTTCGACCCTGCCTCTCCTTCCCTCCCTCACAGTCAGACCGTGTCGTTTCTCTAATCCAGATCCATTTTGAAACTCATCTTTTCCCTCTGTTTTGGCTTTCTGTCTGCGCTAAGCCGGCGTGTTCGTGCTCAGAGAGTGGACGCTTTCCAAAACGCCTTCCAAAGTAGATACATTTGAAAAACAGCGGGCTCACGTTGCAGCGCGGACAAAGAATGAGCTTTTTTATCATGTGATAAATCTTTCACAAACACAGCCAGGGCGCTCTCGCTCGCCAGCGGTGTAACGTGGCCGTGTTTCTGTGGTCTTCCTGTGACCCCCCCCCCCCCCCCGCGTGTGGTCACAGCTGATAGAAAACCAATGCAACGCAGGTGATGCCACTGACACATGTTTTGTCGATTGTGAAGACTAAATCAGCGCGGACGTGTGTTTAATGAAATATGACAATCACAGACTCAGGGTCTCGATAGATGTTTTGCAGACAGGATTTGAGTTCACTGTTTTTTACGCAAGAAATTCCAATTTATTCGGAGGGAAAGAAAAGGTGGAGCTGAGTTACTAAAGCAAACAGCAGCACCACCATGACTGACTGTACAGAAGCGATCACACCCCACACACACATCTGATGTTTTATCAAACAAGATTTTTCCCCGGTGTGGCTCTCATCTTTTGTTCTGATGATTCAACAGGGAGAGTTTCATGTCTCTTTGAAGTTGTGCCACCGCTCCCCAGCACAGTCTGCCCAAAATAAACACTTCAGTTACACAACACAGGGAATTTATGACCTTCAAATCAAACTCATTTATTCATCTAGACTGTTTTGTGCATTTGATATAGCTGAATTATTATTATTGATTATGTGTTAATATATATATGTTATATATTATTGATTTTAACACAACACAAAAGTATGTAAGTGACCGTGAGGTGTGTTTAGGCCTTATGACACATCAAATAAACACAAAAGAGGTACTACATGATCAGACATGAGCTGAACTGCAGACATTTTCCTGAAATGATCTGGAGGAGCTGTATGTGAGTCAATTGCTCTGGATGTTTTCCAGAACTTTTCCTGCCGGCCTCCCAGTTAAATGCCCGAAAAACGTCCCAGTGAGCCTCTGTGAAGAAAATGTGGGCGTGAGTGGGCGTGCCTCCCTAACACGTTCTGGGCGCGATACATAAAAACGCAGATGAAGATGTCAACTTGGAAAGACGACGTGATTCGAGAGGTTTGGTGATAGCCGACACTGTAAACAAAAACACAGTATTTCCCAAAAAGAATTTGAAAGGCAAACTCTATAATATGTCTGGACCCAATTTGCGGGAGATTTCCTGGTGTTCAGGTCGAAAAAAAGCTGTAATTCTTATAATGCTGCACCTGATGATTATTTTTGACTATCTCATATCCTGCTGATTGGTTTTTCAATTGCTAATTTCTTCTGTAAACGTTAAAATATTGAATGTGTTGTAATTTGCTTCAAATTGAATTGGTCGGCCATGTATTCACAACAACCCCTATTTCTTCAGTGTGGTAGAAGGCTGAACTATTAAACCTGAAAGAGGAAGGAAAATCAGAGAATTTACATCCTTTTCAAATGAATTGTGAATGGCCACTTACGTTTTGAGAAGAATCTGAAAACACAGATGAATGAAAAACCTTTTTAATTTGTCCACAGCAAAGTGGACGTGTCTCGGCACCCTGTCTGTCCAACCCTCACTATCCTTGGTGGTTTCCTGTTTTCTGCCTCATTCTCATTCGGGGCACATGCTCTTCTCCAAACTGCTTCACACAATCCACAGCCGGCTGGATTTCAAACCAAATCCATAACCCTTCAAAGACTATTATTTTAGACTGAAAATGTGTAACACGCCTAAAACCCTCATAGCTGCTTTTCAGTTGATTCCCACAGAGACCTTCATTGCAGGTTAAACAGGATGAAATAAATTTGATCAAGTGTCGGAGTGGGTGTAAAAGCATATGCTAGCTAGTCTTTCCAACGGGCCATTAAGTTCTGAAGGATTGTAAAAAATATAGCGAGTAAATCAGGAAAGCGATATCCCCCCACTGAACACACACAGTATTAAACTACTCCCAACGTGACCTCACGGTGTGTTTAGCACATTAGATATTGTGTGTTTTATGTCTGTGCTGCCGTGTTTCCGCACAGGTGGGTGTAGAGCAGACGGGGAGCTGGATCAGATCGAATAGATTAAGTGGATTTGCAACCGTACACAGAGCAAGCTCACACAAGTGCTGACAAACATCCCGTCAGGTTTTCTAGTAAGAGGATGGCTGCTTATCTAAATAGCACACTTATCTTATAACTGATCAGAAAGGAGAGATGTTAATGTCGTAACTGTACTAGTCCATAAGCAGCACCTGGGTCGATTATTAAGGAAGCAGGCCACGGCGTCGAGAAAAACTTGAAACTCGTTGTCTTTCCAAGTTTGTCGCTGTCTTCGTCAGCATCTTCTTTGTGTATAGCACCTAATTTTCATCCTGAGGTATTTGTACTCTTCCAGTTTTGTGTTAGAAACTCACACGGGTTCACTCAGACATTTTACTTAAGGATCTGGCAGGAAAAGTACCGGAGAGCGTCCAGAGCAACTGACTCGGACGTTTGCTTTCTCACACACAGCCCCTCTGGGAAATTTAAGGAAAATGTCCAGAGTTCAGTGTGCGTCTTAAAGTGATGATGCTTCCAAGGAGACAGAATAAAAGTTTATATGATACGTTTTTGGTCTCAGATAAACCTTTACCGCAGCGGTTGCCGTGGGGTTTTCTCTTTCTCTGCGAACCAACAGACAAACCCACACGTCCTACTGTGTTGCTGTTTTCACAGCGAGGAGACAACAATTACTGCATGTCAGTGCCCGTGCACCTCATCTGTTCCTTGACTTGGAGGCACATGATGCCCGCATGGGATCCAGGTGGTCTATTTCTGTGTGTTTGTGCATGTTTGTGTAGGTGTAGAGCTAATTGGTGAATGTCTGCTCCCAGTCTCCCTGAAGGTGCCAGTAACCATATGGAAATAAAGCATTGAGATATTTTCTTTAAATGTAAATTTTGGTTTTGATATACAGCGCTGCCAGCTACTTTGTATTATCTGTAATATAAGTCATACAAATAATTCCAAATGTGCTAATTAATTCAGAGCAAGAGCTGATACAGTCTTCTTGAATTTCCCGTATTTCCAAATCTCCAAGTGTTTTACAGCCCTGAGAGAGGACACAAGATCCCAACGTTGCCTCTGTCGTAATTCCTTCATATTTACAACCAAGCAAAACATCGTAGCGGTCCAGCTATTCCAGGGTGAGCTGAAATGTATACGGTTAAAGACTCTATTTTGTTTCTCAGCGCGGGGCTCGGAGACGGTGAGTAACCTAGCAGGTGGTGTCACAGGCATCCTCCGAGCATTACTTTAATTATTAATTTAAATGCAGTTGAGGGCGCAGACAACAAAGAGCTGAAAAGGAATCGCTTGGCAGAAAGTGAGAAGGAAAAGAGGAGGAGCAGGAGGGGCAGTGCATGAATTATACATTTACCCCACAATCAGAGGTGCCTGCCTTATTTATGAGCAAAAAAAAACTAAAAAAGAAGCCCACACAGCTCCGCTAGAATTGTTCTTTGTCTGCTGTGGAATGCAATAGCAGTTCACTTAATACTTAATGACTCTGAAGTTTCACCCAGACACCCCGCCCCAGCCCGCAAAAACACACACACACACACACACACTGATGCCCTGTTCCCCTGAGAGCGCTCTCTCCCTCTCTCTCTCTCTCTCTTAGAGTTCCTTCCCCTCGAATGCCGTTGTCCTCCGCAGTGACAAAACTACAGTAACTGGATCTCCAGTTATCACCTACTTCTGGGCTCGGTTTACATTGCATGACTATTAGACTCAACAGGATGTATCCATCATGTGGGGTCAGATCGGTGATAAAGGGGCCTTTCACTGCGTGTGACGTGCCATGGGAAAGCCAAACCCTCCGCTCCCTGAAAACTCCAAAAATCAGATCTGCCCCAACTCCATGATTTACAGTGTTTACTCCCACACCGGCGCACTGAGTAATGCTCTGATGACAGATGCATCGGAACGGAGATGAATAGTTGATCACATGATGGAGCGTTTCCTCGGTGGGAATTACATTTATTCTAACTGTCTATAAAGCTGATTTATAGCTACAATAATGAAGTCGAGTTTTCCCGTGCAGACGATGAAAAATGCATTTTTCGTGTCGTGGCCCTGCCAGTCAACTTGCCGGCGGAGCAGACGGTAAACAAGATGAAGGGAGTCGGCCCTGTCGGCCCACTGACGCTGTCCCAATCCCCCCTCATCTCCCCTGCAACGAGACCTGGAGATTCTGCCTCGATGTAGGCCAACAACACCAAAACACCACACGGCGAGGAGGGGGGGAAAGCCGTCCTAATCCCGTGCTGCAGTCACATTCCACCACTATCTCCACATGTTTATATGAGTCTCAGAAACACTTGAAATGCACTAATCCTACTTGCCCTCTCCAGCCTGAACTAAACCGCCCCAGCTCCTCACGCCGGTGGTAACTGTCAGCTGCTTTGAATTGCAACACGTCCAGATTGAGAAATACACTGGATTTGCTTGAGGTGATGTTTGATTTCCCTTTTATGTGCTTTTCAAACGCTGCAAACAAAGGGCTTCACAGAGAGAGGGCAAACCTGGGCAGGTAAAGAGTTTTTTCTGATTTACGCTACTGCTCTAGGGAATCAACAAAAAGACAAAAGAAAAGGAAGTCTGGAAAGCTTAAGTATAAATTACTCAACTGAAACAGTAAGCCTCGCAATAAGAGGCTAAGAGAACGGTCATTCACTGCGTCTTTGACACACATTCTGGGTTTTTCCATCGTTCTGAAATGATCACACACACACATCTGTAGGATTTATCTGCAGCTTTGTGTAGCGCAGGAATACATTGATAAGCCCACATCTACTAAGAACATCAGCTTTAAGATCCTTACATTCTAATCTGCTCTGAGTCGATGTGACCGTTGCCGCGATTAGTTCGGTAATGATATATTTACGCAGACGACCAACACAGCGACAGAATGAATTCTTGTTTCTGCCCCTATCAACGCGTGAGCTCGGGAAGGAAAAGGTCAAGTCATCACAACGTGTACGACGTAGTCCGCCGCGCTCAGCCAATCCAAACTCGGCTTGAGGATAAACACTCGGATGAAGGCAGATTGTCGGAAAGAGGATTTTACATCCGCTTTGATTACGTTAATCTATTAAGAAAATTAAATCCCCTCTGACAGTGAGAAGATGTTAAATCTGCAAAAGGTTGATTATTTGAGAAAATGAAATAAAAATTAATTTAAATGGCCACTGTTTAAAATCCCCCTATGCTCTGTGTGATCCGTGAAAACACAAGTCGGTGAATGGCAGTAAGTGGATGTCATCGCCACATTACTTAAGAGAGAAGCTTTCACTGTGGAAAAAGTATCCACTGCTGCTGCACTGCCTCCTCTCCTGTGGCCACATCTTTTTTTGCTGTGGGGGTTTTCACCCTCTGCCACCCACCATGTGAATAATGAGCTCTACAGATAGCAGCCAATGAAGCGACCCCCCCCTCTGGCCAATGAAACTTAACAACCATGTCCAGATCAGGTCCTTCCTGCTGGGACTGACCAGCCCTGCCTCACACTCCTCCGCCACCCACACACCCACACAGACACAAACACTCACACTGCCTCCAACTAGATCAAATTGAAGGCTCCAGCTACGTCTCCACGTGATCTCCACCACCTCACAATTCTTCCGTATCTCATCCCCTAAGAAAATCAATCTCCAAACTGGCTTGGACTGTTTTCTCTAATTTTACACTCTTCTACGACCGACAGGCACTCCAGACGCTGCCCGCCTGACAGATTGATTTCTAGTCCAACGTGCTTTGAGGTGTTGGTGCCGGTAATGTGGCTAACACGGGGAGGTGGGACGGACGTCTGGCCTCAACGTGACCAAAAGGTGCCGCTTTGAAGTCCCTCTAAACCGCCTGACAGCCCCGGCCCTGCCCCGCCATAAACTACCGACCAGCACCCACTTTATCACAACCTCCAAAAACACACCACCTACCGCCATAGAATAAGATGACCACACAAAAGTCTTGTCAACACAAGCACAGACACACTTTGAAAAGCTGTGAGCGAAAGTACTGTGAAAGCATAGGTGTTCTGTTTTTGTTGTTTTTTAGGAATGAAGAAAGAGCCGCTGCTTCCCAGTTCTGCTTTAAAAGGTTCAGATTACCCTGAAATAAAAAAGAACAAGTGATGGGGGGGGGGGGACATTTTATTTTGCTGCGTGGAAATGTGGGGGTTGGTGGGTGCGTGGTGTGGTGTGTGGTGTGATGTGGGGGGTGCTTTGAAAGACACTTTTGAATGAGACATAGTAGCATTCCTGCGATTGTTATTCAGGCAAAAAAGAAAAAACCCTCCAAAGCTTCCAACATGTGAAGACGAAGGCAAATGGAATCCCCCAAAAAAAGGGCAAACACTTCTTATTCTTGTGCTGGTATGTGCAGCTCGGGGTGGGATTGGTAGGAGCCGGCGCTCAAAAGAGCCACCTGGGACATGTGAGAGATCAATGAAAGACATCCAGACAATGTTGCACACACTGTCGATAAATGAATTGCAAAGACTCAGCAGGTTCAGACGAGACGTAAAAATCGACATCCCGCTTCCAAAGGATGTTTCCTTAATGGCTTGTGCAGCTAAGTGAAGTCACCTTTTCACTGCGGGATCATTGAGATTCATAGAGATGTGTCTCAGTGGAGGAAAAAAAAATGTGCACTGATTTTTGTGAAAGGTCCAGGTAATTTGCTGTGATTACAAAAAAAAATGTTACACAATCTTCCTTGGAAATTATAAGTGATGGGAGCCTTCCAATGACTCACCGCGGGCCCAGCTACTCAGGCACGATGCACATGTCCTCCTTTCCCTTCCCCGAGAGAAGTTTGGAGTAATGAAGTGCACTGCTTTGTTGCAGGCTGGCATTTCGCTACCTTCATTTAACCCCAGCATTTGATTTGGAGCTTGGATCACACCCTTGGGGAAAGCGAACCCTGCTAAGTATCAGCACTGCTCCGAATGTGGAAGGACCTCTGGCTGCTTCTGCAAGCTCCGCCATGCATATATGCACCGAATCTATTTTCTTAGCACCGGCAGGGAAAAAAAGAAGAGAGAGAACACCCTGGAGTTTTATTAAAAACTTTCAGGGAACACGTCCAAGCTTCTCGAGAGGGGAGCCCTTAACAGTGTGAGAGACTAAATGACAATAGTTCATAGAAATGTGTTCTGTAGGTTTTCCCGGCGTCTCCCTGCTGAATGGAGTTGGTCGGCGGGTCCAGTGTTATGGGATGATAATGACTCCCCGGCTCTCATAATGCCACCTCGCTCTGCTCTGCGCTGGGGCGAGGGCAGGCAGGTTAATTACCATGACAATGGGGGACACAGAGAGCGGGGCCGACTCTGGACACCGCATACGAAATGACCGGCGTGACTTTCTCATCACAAATGGGAACAGGGGGCTTCGCTCTCCTAAAAACGCAGGACAGATGGACGGGGTCACAGGATCTTTGTCTAAATTATTAGGCAGCCCCCCCGCCACACATTTTCTCCAGCCCCCAGTGGCCCTTTAACGGCGCGCTGGGTGGACAGGCCTTCTGCCCTAACGCACTCCCCGGGAGCCGCTGCCTTTGTCTCTCTGTTTGACTGTGTGCTGTTCATGAAGTGAAGAGGCTAATCAGTGGCTGTGGAGACTATTCACAGGGAACCACTGTACACCACGGGCCCATTCGGTACAATTGTCCGAGCAGAGCACAATAGCGCTGTGTTTTGACACACTACACACAGGCCCTAAGTGTGCACTCGAGCGACTGATGTGAATGTGAAGTGTGGTGATGTTTGCTACCAAAATATTGACTCCTGGCTTCGAATTAAGCCTCGACATGGTGTGCCGCTCTGCATCCTGAGTGGCTGGACCAAAACCCGGGACACAATCAAATTCATTAAATTCAGAGAGCCCTTGAAACTATACTTGCAACGGCAGAACAGCAAGAGGGAAGCCGTTGAACAGCGGCAGCAGCACAGGCATGTCATTATTCTTGACATCAAATCCAGCCTCGTTTATTTACAGGCTGCAAGTCAGATAAAGAAGTGCGCACTGACATGCTTGTTATAGCAGAGAGAACAAGAAGCCCATTAAAGAGGTTTTTGGACATTGGAGTTTCAGCAACGTTAGCTGGTTGATTATGAAAACAGTATGCTGTGCTCAGACTCACAGCCAGCGAAAGCCTTATTCAAACATAAAACTCTGCTGAATGACAGGGGGGGGGCGACTAGAGCCAAGAGTCGATGTTGGCCATCACAGTGGAAAGGAGGTTTCACAGCATCATGGTGAAAACAAAGGAGGTTTGCCTTCCTGAGAGTCTTTACACTAACACTGACAGATACAGATTCATAGGATTTGTTAGGAAAGATGTTTTTATAGCTCATATTTAGTTTAAGAGACACTCAGACAATCCTGGCTTGCATTCAACTTCATGGTGCACAACTTAAGGAGTTTAGCTCTCATTCATTGATTGTGCATTTGCACATGTAAGCACAAGGCACAATAGCTCTGTTGTATCCAGGGAAAATGCAAATAGCCAAGGAAACAATTTGAAATTCAAAAAAAGGAAAAAGTTATTGTGCAAGGCAGCTGATACTAGACACTGATTGTGATTTATAAGTACACCTATTGTGAGGCCATGTTAAGTAAGCAATGCATAAAACAAAAAAATCCACCACTTTGCAATCTCCTGAATTTCAAATTAATCACCATCACTAGAAAAGTATGATTTGCCCAAATTCTCAGAATGCATTCCCCAGTAATTACACCATCTGTGGACTTTTGAGAAAAGTCAATAAGTATAAGAAGGGATTACACATAATTCATCATCACCTGTGCGATAACCTACTTTTTCCCTGCTAATTTTCCATTGTGTTATCCTCATTTTATCTCCCTATTTGGTGTAATTTCTTCCTTGTATAGCACTTTGGTAAGAAAAATGCTTGATAAATTAAGTTGACTATAAGGTTGTTACAGTACATATATCTATTCCGAATGTGTTTTTTTGGGGGCGAAAACCCAACCAAGCCCGACTTGAGCCCAACAGCCATTCTGTATTTTTTTCCAAACCCGACCAGAGTCCATAGTCCACCCCCATTTTTATTTACTTTTTTTAAATGCACTTCTTTCGTAGGTTGCAGCCTGTTGCAGCAGTGTGACATGCTTTAAGAATCTCAACTATTGACTGTTAGGTAAAACTAGTATTTCATTCTGAAACAAGAAGCAGTTTAATGTTTAGTATTTCTTAGATTCCCTGTACCGAAAGCACACCAAACCATGAGCTCCGAACCGGGGTATTTACCAAACTGTATTTTTTGTGTCCCATTACACCCCTAGAACATTATTCTTATTATTACTTCCTGTATTTTTTTTAAAACATGTTGATGGCATAAAGAGAAAATCAACAGCCACTGAACCGTCGTCATGTGGATGTGATTCGTCCTATTTTAAGTCCTCACTGGCTAACAACACTGACTCCTGGTTCCACAGTGTGTCAGTGAGGGGTGAGAGCCTCTGACAGCTAAGGGGAGCATTGTTCACATGGCTACTGGGACCGGGCTCTACTGGCCTATCACCCCTCTTATTTCAGCTCCGTGGCGTTCTCTTTCTACAGTCCATACTGCACATCTCCGAGAGGTCTTGTCAACAGCTCCAGGAGAGTCTGACGGAACATGTCAGCGCCATCTTTTCAGAAGGGCTGTCAACACCGGCTCTGCATCGCCCTTCTTTGGGGCACGAATGGCAAACAAGCGCTGCAGGATGCGTTCCACAGAGCATTCAAGTGAAATTCTAAATGACAAATCTATGAAAAACTGTCATGCTCCGTTTTTCTAAATTCACAGGCACGTAATCCTCCTTAGATCTTCTTAACTGTGTTTAATTATAAGCATTAACAGGAGAAAATGATAAAGAGCGAGAGCAGAAGTTAGGACAGAGCTGAGGAGAAAAGAGTTCTTCTCAGTGTAGTCTATGTCAATACAGCTCTCAAAGTGATTCCTGCAGGCATGACAAAACTAGTCCTGCCGTGACTCGTGCGCTTTATGTTGTATTATCCTGTAATAACGAGGCACGTATGGGGCATGAGTCTCTTTCATGAAAGAAGTGAAACCACACTACCTTGGAGCACTGCTTGTGATTCTGGCACCACACCAAGGACCCATTATTCTGTAGGAGAAAAGAAGAAAAAAAAAACACAATCAATCATCAGAGATATTGTTGAAAACACGTTTGCAATTCATCACACGAACATGTAGCCTTCACCTCCTCTCTCTCCCCCCCATCGAAATGCTGCTTTCCCTAAGTCACAGCCTTTTTTTATTAACAATAACGCTAACACCAGACCGATTTCAAAGACGGACCTCAGAGTCAGCTTTACGTGCTGAGTGAATGTAACCTAAGCAGGAAAGTGGGGTCAGCAGAGCCCGGGCTGGGGCTAACCTCCGGTCAGCATCAGCAGAGCGCGGTGACCTCAGCTTTTCTGAGGACCTGTTTGATCTCTCAACAGACGTCCCTGAGGTCATTTAGGTGGGAACTGATGTCAGCACTCCTGTGTAGACTGCAGATACCGCCAATTTCCTCTAATTGCCGTGGAAGTGCCACCTCGGTCACTCCAAAGAGGCACACATTTGGCCCTAATAGCGCCGTGTTTTTAAAAGTCGTCTATGTGTAAATATGGAGTGGTCTGGCGAAGGACCAGTAAATGGCTCGTTGCAAGTGGTCATTTCCGGAAATCCATCAAGGGGCGAAGAATTATTGTCATCATTATGTTGTCACTCTCTGCAAACTAATTGGATGGCAAGAGCAAGGCTAGTACCGCAGAGTGACTGAGCAGCTCATTGATACGAAAGAGGCAGACTGTTTAAATGTGTTGCACATCAGAAAATGGGGGCAGGTTTGAAATGTAAAAAATTTGGGCAAGCTGCAAGAATTAAGCTGCTTTCAGATGTGTATTGAAGATGGGGACAATTTCCAGGGAGAACACAAAAGCGTCTGAGTCAGTTGCTCCAGACATTTTTCAGAAGTTTTCCTGTGAGGGCCCATGTGAGAACACTGCTGGAAAATGTCCGGAAAAATCTGGGAGTAGACGTGTTGATGGCGTTTCTAACACGCGACAGATGCAAAACCTGGGAGAATACAAATGTCTGAGGATGAAAAAGAGGCATCCTATTGTAGAAGACAGTGACAACCATTTCTTATAACTTATAAAGAGACTTGGTCGGAATTTATACTTCATTTCCTCCTCCTGCGTTCTCTACCCGGGCACCTTTCATCACTAGAATATTCGGAAATTGTTCCTCTTGCAAATGCCTCTGACCGGACAATCTCTATCTGCGTCCTTGATATGCGTAATTGAAAATTTTGCGTATATTTTCTGGAGTTCACGTCTGAAACAGCCGTAGAATCACACGTACCGACACACCCTGAAGACATTGGCAAAGCAGCATTAGCATTCGTTTGGAGTCTGGGTCTTAGCCACTTGATGCATGACAGTGGTGGGAGTGAACCAAAACAATACGGCTGCGGGTTGTAAAACTAAAACAATGAGCCAAAAGAAGCGAAAACGTTGGGTACAGCGGTGGCCAACGGGGCTGGTGGGGTTCACCACCACAGCTAACAACTGTGACAACAAATGCAAATACTCTCAGCGGAGGCTCTTGAAGTTAGAGTGACTTTAAAGGAATCCATTGCAGTCGGGGGCTTAGATCAGAGTTTCACTATTTGGGATGCTTCCATTGCTTCTATATGAAAGCTGTGAAGCTCGAGGATACGGCCAAACTTTTGGGGTCTGCAGGCAAAAAAAAGTCTGTTTAAGTTCAATGTCAAGTTCAAAGCCTTTTTCCCACAATGTAATCCAGAAGAAATTTCCCATGAGACCTTAGGAGAGAACTTATCATTAAAGGGTTTAATTTGACATCCAGTACCAGTAAGTGCTGTGCCTTTTAGTGTCAGGGATAATGGTCAAATGGCTTCAAAGCACTCCGTGATTGTATGGTCATGTCTTCAGAGAATCCTGTTTGCTAAAAAACTGCAGATAAGGATGAAAAATATACGAGTTGCTATGGAGACAAGGAGTATTTCTCTGATTTTGTGAACGAGTGCTGTGGAACTGAGCCGCAACTTTCCTGTGGAGTTTAGTGTGCGTCAGCAGGTTGTTCTGCCCTTTTCTGTGTGAAATACAACACCTTCCCTCTGTTTGGCTGCGTGCACACTGATTAAAATATGAATTATTCCTCACTAGTTCACCAAACCGTGCTGTGTCGTATGATTAAAATGCTTGCAGAGTTCGGTAACTTATGATAAATGATCAATACAACCAAGCGGGGAAAAAAACACGTTTGTCACACCCCGTAAATAAAAACTTGACAACTGCACCGGCAGTATAAATTACTTGGGATAAATTACACAGATTGCCACAACTCAAGACCACGTTCCAAATCGTCAATCTGGTTTTTGACACCTCTCTTCGCCCATCCATCAGCGGCGACAGGGCCCGATCCGCAGAGGAGCTAATTTTGCTGTGTGACAGCATCCATGTAGCAGGGAAGCTCAGCAGGATGTTGCCCCAGCTGTCCAAGCCTGACCCCACCATGTCAGGGACCAACGGGGGAATAATTATAGGTCAGGACTTCATCCCTCTGACTCACTATGGCATTCCTCTGCAGTATGAACATTATGCAGTGCTGAGGACTGTCAAGGACTCCGGTGAGTGAATGCGTGCCAGATATCCTCCTGTGTGGCTGGGGTCGAGGAGGGGCGGCCTCAGACAGTGGTCTCTGCGAATGAATGCGCTGCCAGCCCGCTGCTTTGTTAGTGACACCGGTGGAGTCGTGTAAACAGGAGCTTTATCACAGGAGGTACATTTCGGTTGTTGTCAGCTGAAAAGTCGGAGCAGGTGGCCAGGGGCGTGTTGTATTGTCTAGACAACTAAGGAGAACATGGACAAAAACCCTTTTATCTGTGAGGATAGAATTCCACCTTTTTGTAAAGGGAAATCTTTCACTTCCTGGGAGTCTCTCTCTCGCTCTCCTTTGGATTAAATAGATCTCAGTTTACATTGCCAAAGTCATTTGGAGCTCCACTTAATCCCACCCATTTGTTTTCCTATACGACACAACTGGAAAATGCTACCAGTCTTTGAGACCTTGTACATTTCTGGCCAGGTTAACAGGAGACAGGACTTCAAAGGGACAGACTGGTGTCTCCGCGTGTCCTTTGACGGCTCAGGGATCCTCGGGCAACACCGAAATAACTTCTCCTCCAGGGCACATGCAGCAGTCAAATAAAGGGCCTCAAGATTTAGGCTTTGACTGGAGTGGGTTTGAGGGTTTGTGGTCATTGTGCTCATCAATTATTCACTTTATATGAATTATTTGACAGGGGCTCTGAAAATGAGCTAATGAGTTCAGCGCACATCCAGCGGTAACATGAAAGAGGGGTTTTCAGAAATCCAAAACAACACCCGCGTTAACTTGTCTCCACTAAGGCATGAGGGCTGTTTGTCAAATGAGGTAGCCGAGAGGGTGTAGCGGCACTGGGGGCTGAGATTTACAGACGGGACTGTCACGACGAGCGTTTGCAGAGAGGTAAGGCCAAGCTACATAGACCCCTATTCATCCGCTGTCTTCACTAATGAAAAACTCCACACATGAGACACGCACTGGCTGAGGCTTGATTCCACCACGGGTTATTTAATATCAAAGGGCGAAAACAAGGGGGACACGGAAAAACTACTTTCCAATGTTTTTCCTTCCCCTCGCCTGCAACACAAATCTCTCAAGTAAGATGCTTAGGTTTTTACGGCGCGGCACATTAGAAATGAATGACTGAATTTAAAACGGTACGATTTTTATTGCCTTGAACGTAATAACAAGACCTCATGGACACACCTTGCTTTTGGCTTCAAGGGTCCCACACATAAATAATCCACTACAAGGCTGATGCTTTCAGAATACATAATTGCACGGCGCTCCCAGCTCGCTCTTAATATTGTGGAGTGTCCGAGGCTAATATTTATGGTTGGGTGTTCCCCTCTGTCTATTATACTAGGGTGACAAGTTCCCCCAAAGTGGTGTAAAACGTCAATAAATCTGTATTTGGAAATACTATTACATCAATGAATCCAGAGGAGCTGTAAATCTGACAACCAACGGACTACCCATGTGTTTCCCAAGTCCACGGCCCCACATTTGTTTCCATTTCACACTCATTCAAAATTGCTACAATTAAAACAAAGTCTCTGATTTGTCCTCTGATTCAGACAATTTAAGAAAAAAAGACGCGTGGGTGTCCATAACATCTGCAAGTGCTAAATCCTCCCAGTATCATTCCAGTATTCACACAGTGATCAAATTAGAGGCTGATATGAAAAACAGAGCTTTGAATTCCAGCTGCAAAATGTTTTATCGTCTCTTGTACCGTGATCCACACGAGTGATATAGATTACGAGATATCGAGCAGATAAAGTGAGATATTGAGAAACAGTAGGCAAAATTCACAGCTTTGACACGCAGCCCAGTCCTTTCACTTCCATTAAAGAGGAAAGGGTTGTGGGTCTCGGTTTCCCTGTCGGGTATTAAATGTCCCCTGAAGGATCTCCGAGCTGAATTAAAAAGGTCTGTCGTCTCAATCACTGGAGTGGAGTCCGGCCCCCCCCCCCCCCCCCCCGCTGTAACTAGATCTGGCAGAGGTGGCGGATCCACCTGTAGGTCTATGCTGACTGAGCCTGCTCTGCCGTTACATTACATTACAGTACATTAGAGCTCATCACATTTAACACGAGTGGCGGAGCCAGCATTAAGCAGGAAGGTGACCTCGGTGGAGCAGCGTCGGGAGCTTCAGCGTGCATCCCCTGCATGCCTATGAGGTGTGATGCTGGCATTTATTGGCAGGGTCGGGGGGTAGAGGGCAGGGGCGTTGGGGGGGAAGGAGAGCCATATGTTTTTGCAGCTGACCAGACCCCCCATTTTCACTTGAAAGGGCTGCTGAGAACACAGTGCATAAGGTAGCCCCAGCAGATTGTCAACCATTGCCTTCTATTCTTAGACCCACAAGCTTGAGTGACCTTGCTTATCACTTACCAGAAAAATGCCCCTCTCTATAGACAAATACCTCCCGCTCATTTTCCCCACAAGACCGCCTCAGACCCCAAGGCTCTGCAGCCAATTATATCGACTATTAGCTCTTCATTAGACTGTGAGACGTCCATCACTTACTCCACTTCTCAATCGGTCGGTGACTAATCTAATTCCCCAAACTTTCCAACCCGGGCTGAGATATATTTTTGGAATCTTTTCAAAATAAATCCCAAACACTACCTGCCAAGTTGAGCTTTAAGGAACACTGGTTTCCATCTGTGCCCTTGCAGCACTCCTTAGCTTTCTGTCCCACTGTGATGTTAATTACAGTCAACCGTATTCATCCCTCACCCACTATGTATTACCCCTAAAATTGCAAGAATTGACCGCAGTGGGGCCCTGTGTTCCATGGATGGACCCGCACTAGATCAATAAGTGCTTTCAAAGTAAAGTTAATTCGGGACAAAGGAAACAAGAAATGCACTGTTTACATTCATCAGACGTAATTTAAATTTCACCTTGCTCCACAGTGTTTCCTGACAATTAGGGATTCATTAATGCACCTTAAGAAAGAGGAGTCTTGCAAATGCAAATGAGCTGGAGTACAAAAGGCGGTCAGCACATAGATAGCTGGTAGGGGGGAAAAAAGAATAAAAAAAGAAAACGCAAAAGAGGAGAAGGATCAGGGACTAGTCCCCCTTTTCTCTGGAGTCCTGGGAGAGAACAGTGTGTCCAGTGGAGGGTGAAAAACAACTTCTGACACCACACACAGCAAATCATCCAAAGAATACAAGCTAATATAACGCAGCTTCTTAAGACATGCTGTGTGAGAGGGGTGGTGGGGATGCTAGTGTAAAATTCAATGAGAGACACCTTGAAAAGAAGTGGGCAACGGAGACATACGAGAGAAGTTTACTCCATCACACTGGTCCAGACGGAATCTGTTCTCTAATGGAAACTGTGTCCAATGGAAGCCACCTCTCAGAGATACTGCAGTGGTAATTAGATAACGACATATCTATACATACATTTAGTCTATTTCTATGGATGTTCACATTTGTGGCAAGTTTGGCATGCCACTCTCATCTTCATACAGATGCTCAACATCTGCAACCGGTGTTTCATTGAGGAGACGCAGATGAGCCCTGACAGAAAAAACGCAACTGGGAAAGTCTCCCAGCAGCACTGGTGACCTGCTCCCTCCCGATGGGCTCAGGAGGAACAGGTTCGACTCTGTGTTGGTGGAGCTGGGCATCGACTGGCACAACTCGTTTTGGTTTATTTACGCACGGAACGCGTCACATCGGCCGGTTTACAGTGTGAGTCCTTGTGTGGCCACATGCTCGTACCTGGGAGTGCTTGAAGAAGGCAGAGATGCGGGTGATGTGCAGACTCAGGCACCTCGAGGCGCATCTCGCTCGGTAAACGCTGCCGGTGAAGAAGGAGTCGTCCTGCTTCCTCGCGCACACGCTCCCGGGGCTCGTCAGCGCAGTAATCCACACGCACAGGGCCACGCACGCGTTCAGGCTCCTGCAAAACATGGTCCAGCCGTTCGCTTGTTTTAATCCCTCCACGGGTCGGACACTTCTGCGCGCGGGGCTCTAGAGGAGAAACTAAAGAAACTTCAATTATACGCCGGGGGAGGAGTCAAGAGGGGCTCATGCCGGCTGGTGATTGGACGCCGCGGTGTTGACTGACAGACGCAGGTAGAAAGCGCTGCAGCAGAGTCCAGCTGAGCGATGCATGGAGCGAGAAGAGGCTGCATGAATGGGAATCATTGTAATCCCACACTGTCACATCTTCAGTGCTGGTAGAGGAATGGCTTGAAGGAGAAATAGAAGCAGACTATTGGTTGATGCATTAACACGCAAAAACTCATTCCAGCAGGATAGCTCGAGACGCGATACAATCACGATAATAATCGCGATTCTGTGATAATCGATATTTAGCGAGACAATCATATAACGATACATAACAATATCTGTCTAACTGATGAATAATTCAAATTGCCCCTCAATAGTTGCAGAATGTGTGTGTTTGCTCTCTGCGATTTGGTGCCAGGTTCAGATTTTGACACAAGCCGAGATTAAACAAATTTGCAAAAACAGTAAATTAAATCTTAGTTTAGTCTTTAACAAACACACTGAAATATGTCAATGTCCACATGTTCCATTATTCTAGTGTCAACTGGCCATAAACTGGCAAAAATCAAAACTATATATCTAAAACTAAGCAGCGATATTTTCTGCCAGCATTTTGATAATCGTATTTTACGAGTCAGGACGACGATGTATCACTGTACAGATATATTTCCCACCGGTGTGTTAATGTGTTAATGGACAGTTTTTTTTGTTTACTGGTTCCAGTGTTACCCTGAATTTAGACTCTATTCTCAGAGGTAAGTTATTCCACCACACATCTATCCAGTAAATGATTTGATCAAACACACTGCAGTTAAAGAATTTCTTCAACAATTCAGGATTGCATGTGTGGATCTTTATTATTTGGAGATTCACTTGTGAGAAAAAAAAACTAACAAAACAAACAATATGAAAATGAAGGGCAGAGATAACTTAACCTTTAGTCCTTAGTATGGGTTAAACTAGACCATGTTTGTTTCTGTGGTTTTTGTAATATTTTCTTTTATGTTATCGTTCTTATTTTAGCTTTGTCTTGTTTTTGTCCCTGTTTTGTTGTATTTCTAATGAACTTTCTAACCTTGTTTAGATGATTGCTATAGAGAAAAAGTAATTTCATTGTTATTATCATTATTACTATAGAAGCTCCGCAGACACAGGATCCTGCATTTTCCATAAATGCAACTTGATAGTGTTCATTACTCCCTCTCCCTGCCTCCTCCGATGTCTTTTAAACTCTACACCTCTGTTTTGGCTTTCTGATATAAAAGTCTCAAAGCTAATCTGAGATGCATAAGGTCGCCCCAATGACAGGGTTATATGTTCAGTGTTTGTAAAGATCCTTCCACAGTGACCGTAGACATTATAGTAGTAAGTATCTTGGCACAGCCCTTTAACACCAATGTTACATATTTCTATCAGATATAAACTGCTTATAGACATTGTTAGATAACAGACCTATATAATTACTTTAAAGAATGTTTATGAAGGAAAATGCTTATTTATCTACTTATGCATCTTCTTGCTATTCCTTCGTCATTTCTGTTTGTTATTTACATTTTTCGCATTACATTACATACATCATGCACAAGAAACAGCGGATCCTCTGCCATCCACCGATGACGTAACTCATTAAAAATGTGGGGCAGACAGGTTTTTCTGTGCGAAGCCCTCACATATGGCCACAGTGGAGCTTGCCAGCATCCCAGGGAAGCCCTCTGCCTGCAGCACTCGCCTCCCAGTTTAACAGTAGCCTGGAAAAACAATTCTACATGGAAAACTATTAAAACCATCCTGACTAAATTCCTCAAGATGGACTCCCAGCTTCTGGAATCAATCTGTGGCCTCAGGTGTGGAGAAAATATGACATGTAGGAAAAGCTCGAAATCCTCATTGTTAGGGTTTAGGAGTGAGCATTTAATTAGTGAGTTCCCTCCAGGGTTTACAAGACACTCCTGCCTTTGTCAGCGCATGGAGTACTTCCCTGAACCCCATTACAGCAGCAGCATAATGGAGTTTAATAGGTGTTGCTCTTAAACTGCGTTCAGAGGGGGGGAGTGAGCACGCACACTTACACACCATCATTAGATTTGGCTTAAGTCGCCATCTAGCCGTGGGCAAATTACACATAACGCCACATAGCATGACCTGTGCCTCACCAGTGAAACGGTAACATGCCCGTATTCATACATCCTGAAAGCCAAACATGTTCTATATGGCAATGATGGGGATCGTGAAATCAACGTGGAAAAACTCCCATCACAAACAAACTCCCATATCATTCATAAAAATTCCATTATTCTGTTCGGCGGGAGGAAGGAGACCACAGTGATGAGAGCACGGGCCTGGTATAGTTCTACAAAAGTATAACTATATGCATCATGCAAATCATCTCACAGCTCTCTAATGGTAAGATGGATGTGCGCTCTTTTCCCTGGTGGTCTCAGACACACAATGTAACTCGGGGTGAGAGATCCCTGGCTACTCTTAAAATATTTAAACACGGATGTCTGTGTACCTTAAAAACAGTATAATGGCTTAATTTGTTGGCTTATTACAGCCATGTGTGGTGTGTGTGTGGGGGGGTGTGCGCGGTGTGTGTCGGGGGGGGGGGGGGATTTATAGTATGCAGTGAAGGAAACACACTGTCTGTGTGCGGTCCTGATGTCTCCTGCAGCCTGTGGGACAAGTATCCCTCCGACGCCATGCTTTCATTGACTGGGAAAGGCTCTAGCCAATGGTGAACTCAGGCTGTATAGCTATCGGAGGAGGGCAATTGTCTGACTGGAGTCACGTCACGGCCATAATCCACACCTATGTTTACAATGAGTCTCCATTGGAAACATGTGTTTACATTTATAAATAGGCCTTTACGTGGAGAAACTGGCTCATCGGGCAATAAAACGTTCACATGGCAGAATATTCAATGCCATGCAGGTTTCATCCTGCAAGGTGCACCCAGTCTACATGACTTCATGTGTTTGAGTTTGGGTCTATGGTGGAGAAGTTACAGACTACGACAAACATTTTGGCCCTAAAACTGGCTTTTAAAAGTTCAGTCACCTCCCATCACCTCACAACCGGCTGCTCACACCGCCGCAGAGACTTGAGTTTCCGTCACATGATCTGACAAAAGGAATCTGAAAGGATGACCCCCCCAGTATCAGTTCACACAGCCTGCATGCTCCTGAGAAAGAATGTGCAGTGCCGATCAAACACTGGAGTGTCTTTTGATGCTTTAGGGTGCAGGTGGACGCATTGTTCTCACCTTTGATGAGGGGCCACAGGGATCCGAGTGGATTTATGTCTTTTGCTGTGAACACGTGCAAACAAAAGACGAGATCAGGTGTGGAAGATGAAGGCAGCGTTTCAAACACAACATTTTTTGATATTAAAGACCAAAAGTGCTGGAGTTCTTGAATTCAAGTCAATGATTTAAAACATCGGATCTTAAGAAAAACACTGTATAAGTTACAATGGATCGCCCTTTACGTTTGCTGAAATGAAAACTTTTGTTTAATAGAGTTAACAATACAGAAAAATTATTTATATTTGTTTTCTGGATTCAAGCTCTATATTTGGTTTGTATGTTTTAATTTTATGTCTAGTTATTTATCATAAAGCTATAAATCTACTTTAAAATGTCAAGTCTCAACTACGTTGTTTTATCAATTCTTTTAATTGTATGTTACCAATATATGGTAATGGAAATTTTTCACTCTTCATGATTGATGGTATTTGCCACCCAAAGTACATATTAGTCCATCTTTATAAGACATAATCTCATACTACATATTTCCAATGGTGCTGTTAATGTATGGTCTCTTTCTGTTTTTGTTGATCCAGGGGATGGTCTTCAACAAAAGCCCTGCTGATAAAGGAGACAGCAAGTTCAGAGACCTCCCGTGTGATGACGAGAGAAACTGTTACTCTATAATTTCCCCACAGCTGATATTATCATCACCACTTGTACTTGTACTATGACTTAATGTGAAACATAATCATAATCAAACGGCTTGGGGCAAATCGGCAACCAACTCTAAACAAAAACAGGACGTCTGTTTCCAAGTGCATGCATGGCTCAAACATGACATCAACTGTAATGGTTATCATCGGCTGCATCATCCACCAAGGAAGAAAACACAGAAGCCCCGCCCTAGTCAATACTCACACCTTTCATCACGTGCCAAGTTTTAACAATTTGTCTTGTTCACCGATCCTTTTTTTTTCAATTTGACCAGATCAGTAAACATGTTTTGTCAAGTCACAGTTCCACTTGAATGAACCTAGACTATTGGGTTCAGTGAGTTTGTCATTTTAACTGGGGCAAGTTTATTTGCATGCCAAGTTAATTATTCCGATCCATTAGCAGATTTTTTTTTGGCTCTCCAGAGAATTGATATGTAAACCACACCACAGGGAGAATCATTTATGAGAAATGTGCTGTGCATGGCTTGCAAATGAGATTGAGGCTAATATTGATTTGACAGTGCGCTTTATGACTCGGATTCGGACGTGAAATTCATACATCGCCTTTGATTAGGTCGATTAATTGATGTTTCTCTTTTATTTCCAGTGGTACCTTTATGTCTGTGTACAGAGATATCCTTTCAGGTCAACCACGAGGCTCATAAACCATACCGCGTGGATAATGTGTTTCTGTCTCACTGATAAAAAAACAACCTTCAGCCGTACAGTCCCTCTTGTGTCTATTCATAATTGTGAACCTATTCACTTCTGGTGTGTTCACAAGAATTTCTAACATTCCCTGTGAAAATATTTGCCTTGTATATGCGGTTGGAAAAACCTACTTGGCGTGGAGGACTTCTAAACAGATGCCTGCATGAGATATTTCCCCCCTCGTTCACGACAACCCAAAACAATGCGGCGTTGTGCAAATGACAGTCGGACACAAGCTGGTATTCAGATATAAGCCACCCACCAGGAGATACAGTTACATTTAGGTCTCAGTTTGGACAGTGATGGTTGACTGACACCTCAGTGTCCCTCGGTGGCCGTTAGAGGATGAATGATTACAACTGCAGCTTTTTATGAATTGGGCTTCTGTTTATTTTCAAATTGAATATGCTAAATGAACAGAGAGGAGAACAGTTTTGAGGCAGCAGCGATCTTAACCCATGTGTTGTTAGTATGATGGCAGAAAACATGTCATCTATATGAGGAGTTTTTGGATATGTATTGTTCTCACTTTGTACCACTAGATGGCAATGTGTCCACATATACCTTTCAGTGTTTTGAAACCCTGCTCTCTCTCTCTCTCTCTGTCTCTCTCTCTCTCTCTCTCTCTCTCTCTCACTCTCTCTCTCTTTTCCTTTGTCTCTCACAATATTTTCCAGGAGATGATCCAGCATTAATATCCGACAAAAGATAATATATAAGGGGGGATTTTGTTCCCTCGTCTCAGGCAAACAATTATCAGATATGATGAGAGAATAGAACACATTTTGAAACTTTCTTTCTCTGCACACACACACAAACGCACACGCACACACACACACACAAGTCCACGTACACTAACACACAGGGCAGCAGGTTCTGCCTTTGTTTTATAACCTCATTTGGTAGGGAAATGTGCCCAGATGGGAAATGCTTCCTGAATCATTTTTATTTCACAAATCAGATCATGAGATGCTTGACGTCTCCATACGAATGACTTTCATCCTGATGTGTGATAACCGGGTTTGTTCTTTCCTGCCTGTTACACAACCCTATCACTCTCAGCCTTATGTTAATCTCCACACATCCCTTTTTTTCCTTCGTCATCATCAGTCATTTCCACGAGGAACGACAACAACCTACGACAGCCCTGTTGAAATTTCTGAAAACTGGAAAGTGATTATGTGGAGTGACGTGTCACAATAATAATGCTGCGTGTGGCTGAGCTGAGGCCCATTACACAGCATTATGTTGCCATGACAAAGCAGGAGGCTGTGAGCCCCCTGCACAGCAGACATGTCCATCCCCCAGCCTCTTTAAGCGAACAATGTGTGTCACTGGGAGACTGCCGCCCCTGTGACACTCTCCTGGCTGGAAGTCATACAGTAGGAATGTTGTGACGCCCTCAGGGTTGTAGGCTTAAAGTTAACCCCACCCTATATTTACAGGCAAACTTAACAGCCAGGTTTCTATTTTAAGCTCAATGCTCACTTGAAAGAATTCAGAAAAACAATAGGTAAATTGAAATGTAAGCTTAATTTAATAACAAAATATTGTTGACCTTTGCTTGGCCCATATGGCCTCACTATAAGAACCTTGATACATTAAGATTTGAGTATGAAGAATTTATCACGTACCATGACAATCATGCCATTTTGCCCAGCAGGAATATTTCACGGAAGGTAGATGATAATTTCTCAGGTTTTTTGTGATTCATACTCATTTGCATTTCAGGCACCCATGACATATATAATGTAAGTGAGACACTGCTTGAGATATTGCATATTCAGAAGATGGATACCATTCTCATATCAATACTGTAAATGCATGGCTGGCACAATTAGCAGGGTTGAAAAGCTAGTCTGTCTCTGTCATACTTCAATAAAACCGACTTACCTTTAAAGTTCACTAATGAATGCATTTATCACATTTGTTTTATCAGTAGAGCGCATTTACAACATGCCGCCTTCCCGAATGTGAAACCAAAGTGTCCAGGTCACCACCTGCTGGCTGTCTACATATAAGTTATAAACCGCCCCCTCCCTGTTAGTGGATGGGACATGGACCAAACCCAAAATAATCAAAGTAAACACTGAATGAATTGAATGAAAATTAAATCATTCATCAGGGGGTTATATCGAGAACCAGCTGAGGCTCTTGGAAGTTTATGTCTGCAGCCAGGAAACTGCCCAGTTTTATATGAGTTTTTTATTGGAATTGAAAAGACACAGTATGTTAATTTGTGTTTAGTGTTTCTGGGAGGCTTACTGTGTTTTAGAGTGGAGAGCTATCTGTTTCAATTCTTTGGCAAGAAAGCAAATGAGTGCATTTTCAAAAAGTTGACCCTATTTTCTACAACTTAAAATCTCTTTTTAAAGTGTATTAATTGTCTTTTTATTTGAAGTGAAATAAATAAAAACAGTGTAACTGAGGATCAAAGTAACTGCTTCTACAGCTATTCAGGGATTCAAAACTTGAACTAAGAAATTTGACTGTCAGTTTAAAAGGAAAGAATTGTAATGTCATTGACTGCCACTATGCTGGAGGAGGAGGAAAGGGAGGGCAACTTTGCTGGATGACCAGGTCATCAACCCTTGACCTCTGTCCTCGACCCTAGAATCTCTGACATCTGTCTGCTTTTCCCGCCTTCTCTCTCCCTCCCCCTGTTCTGTCAAAGGAATTCTATTATGGTGGAGGGAGGACAGTGGTGGGTATACATTCTCAAGTATAGGAAGAGCAAATCAGGGCAATTATTCTCAACTTTGTCATTAACAATGCAATATTACAGAGGAAAAATAACCTAATATTAGATGATTATTTTATTAATATATGCTCACTTCTTTCACTTTGTGTAGCTCAATGCTGCCTATCTAGTTAATGTTCAACCACATGGTACTTTGCATAAAGGCATTACCTAAAATAAGAGGGAATCTACATGTACCTTTCCACCCTTACCTCGTCCTGCACCCTGATTAGCTGTAGTTTCCATATAGATACCTTGCTATATCAAGCTGGGATACTGCGACATGTGTGCTAGCCCCTCGAATCGCGTCTTTAAAGAGTTCACTCAGCGAAAGGCGACTGCTGATGAAACGCCGATTTTAATCCGATCTGGGGCATTCGTCCGCACCAACCAAAACGAATCTGCGACTTGAAACTGTATTTTTGTATCGTAGCATTTGTTTTTTTAATAGACGGATGCTCTTCAGAAAATGTTCGTAACTCATTTTGTGTGATGGCCTATGACACAGATTTGTCGTAGGTCACACATTCATATTCCGTCATTTCAGCTCTTCTTCGTCAACACCATACATCTAATGAACTTGCCTCTTAAAATATGTTGAATTCTGCTTTGCTTTGTCTATAAAAGAGATCTGTGGGCTATGACATAACTGTACCACAGCCTTCTGCATCTCCAGTTGGTGTGGATGGTTGTGGTAGGGGAGGGGAGGAAGATAGTGGGGGAGGTGTTGTACAGCGAGTACACAAGGCTTGCCTTTTCTCTCTCTAGTGCCACGTGCTCAGATGTGCAAGCACCCACACAAACACACACATTCATAGTGAAGCCTTTTTCTTCCAGACTGGCTATGATGGCCCAGCCCCCATACTCCCATTCTCTTTACAGTGTAAATAAAGCAGCGGGGCTTAGGGAGCTAAATCCAATATGTCAGTGAACGCCAGGGCACAATGAGGAATAGATACCCCATTGGACATTCCCCTGCTGCAGGCTGAGCTTTCCCCGCGCTTCCCAGCCTAATAATGACACAACAAGAGTCGTGTGACTCACAGCACCCTTCCCCCACCCGTGCATATTACCACTGCTCCTCAGTGCTGTCTAGAAAGGTCATGTGACCCACATCAGCTTCCCCGGGTTGGGGGAGGGGAGGCAGATTGAACCTGTTCTTTGTTAGGAGGTCAGACCCAGCTCTATGGCAGGAAAAGCTCCTACCATACACCATGTAATAGAAGTGCAGGAGGCAGAGTGAAGAGATTAGCTGTAAATGACTTGTTTTTTGTAAACAGTAGAGACAAGGAGCTCACGTACTGTGAAGCAAATTTCAGGCCTAGACCGTTTTTATTAGTGATGGCTCAAATGTCTGGATGCAGTTAATAAACACATGACATGAGTGTTGCTGCAGTTGTTGGGTGAGGTAGAGATACATTTCCAGCAAGTGGTTATTGAATTTAATAACAAATAATAATTTGGATTTTGCAATTATTCTGAGCTTCATGACGAGTGTCTGCTTATTGCAGATGATTTTGTCCATCTAGTTTCCTCAGACTGTATAAGCTCAGGCAGTTTGCCGCAGAGTGTGAAAGGGCTGGGTTGAGGATCAGCACTTCCGAAGGGATTGGTTATTTTCTAGAAAAAAAAAAGTGCAACGTTACAGCTGCATGGAGGCAGAGGGCATCTGTATAAACTGCAGGTGTCATATTCCTGAATCACAGTAAATTCAAGTAAACACGTACTGAGATATTTTTATCACACCATGTTTGTGAAGATAGAGCTGAGATATGAGCCAAAGCTCTTACTTTTCTACTCGATCTTGACATTCTTAAAATCAAAATTGTCTGCAAAATGTTCAACCACTCACTGAAACAATGAAAGACTTAGCAAATTATTCTGAACGGCTTTGGATGTCCATAAAAAAAATGTTATTATCAAGCAGCAAATCCTACAAGAATTGATAAATTAATAGATACACCATATGCTATCACATATTACTGCCTCAGTGTAATCTTCACTGTAGAGCAACTCAAAATAGCTGCTTTCAGACATCCGCTGAGGGTTGTATTTAAAGATGCAAGTGTCCAAGCCAGTTGCTCTAGACATGCTCCCTTTGTAAATGTGTGTGACCTGAACAGTCTCCAGAGAGAGTCTGGAGCAACGAAGGTTTCTGAAGTTCATCTATAAAAACAGCTAATGTTTATTTTCTTCATGTAAGATTTAAATTCATGGTCTTTGGTTAAACAAATATCTTGTGTCTTTCAGTGTTGGTAAGGGTGTAATTGTTATGGTTTCAGCATGTTTGACAGACGGAGACACTTTGAGAAGGGGTTCAATGACCAACTGTTAATGACTATTGTGTCACTGCCTTGTAATTTACTCAATTCAAGAAAATCCAGGCGCTAACACGACACAATTGTTTTTACGACAAACAGTTCTACACATCACCTAAATCCGAGACAAATACAAGATCACATTTGTGTTACCACATCAAACTATAGGGGAATGTTGAATTTTGTGCCATTTCGTCTGGCTGACTTCTAATATAAATTATGCCTCGACGTCTCAGGCAGTATGAGCCTGATGTGCATCATCTATCACTGCAACCACTGTGAAACTGCAACGTCTGTAATGTAGCCACATCAGAGCACCCTGCAGCACAGCGACAGACAAAGGATTGACTGAGGATCGTGCAGTGAGCCTGAAAATGCAGATGGTTCTTTTCATGGGCCGGATGTATGAATCAGGCCAAATGTGTAACTTTTCATTTTCTGGAAATGAGACGCCTCACTTCCTTACTGAAATCTATATGACCATTTACTCTGGCACCAGGCCTGTGAAACAGTTATTTGGCAGACTGATAGGCTGAGCTCATATATCCATTTATCTGCTCTCATCAAATATGGATTGCTCCGGAGAACAGCTTGGACAGGACTCTCGCTGCAGCATATGCTCAGGGACTGACTGGCTGACATCTGTGTGTCCTCTGTGAACTGAGTGTTTATTTCATTTATTCCATTTTCTGTCTTCCAGCGTGTAATGCCAGGTTCACAATCCTGAATGTAGCAGCCTCTGGCATTGGTCTGGAATGTCTTAAAGTACCTTTAGAGATAGTATATGTTGTAATTTGGCAATTTGCTAAATAAAACTGAATCATTTAATCGAATAAATGAAGAAATACGGACGTCAACATTAATTGATGTTGTGGGACACAAATATCGCCAGAGTGAACCCTTCACAATGTGAGTCTTCACATTGCTCAAAGACCTAGCTGATGTGTTCCTCATGGTTACGTCTTTTATTTGTGAAGTAATGTAGTTGTCAAAGTCCCTTTGGCTCAGAACAAAACAATGAAGAAGAGATAGCGGCTGACTTTCAAATACTGGGGTGGCTCCGCACGAGTGAACAAATGTTTTTTTTTCTACAACATGCCTGGACTAAAATAACAACAGACCGTAGATACCATGTACAAGAGCGACCACAATCACGTCTTCCCACAGAGAAGATAAAGTCACTGAACACATGTGAGCGTTCAGCACCATTGGCTTTTCTCTCTGCAGTGGTCGACTGGGCCAGTGGCTTTTTATCTGGCCATTAAAACGCTTTGCAAATGCATCAGGAAAAGCTGGCTCTGTGCCATGGTGCTCTTCAGTGTGTTTCTAGATAGTGAGGTAGTAAACTTGATGGTATAAAGACATCATGGACGACACTTCCCCCCCAGTACACAACAGATTCTGTGTGTTCTCCACAACATACTGTACTTTAGTATAACTGTGACCTGTAGAGAAAATAAAAGCATGAACAATAGTTGTACCATAACTCTGACCTTAAAGACACCTTCAATGTTTCCTATGTCCTTTGGTAAAACGATGTAGGGAAGAAATGTCGCTCATTATTTACAAATTGTTCTAAGTTGTGCTGTTAATCCCCACCCCTCTTCTTCAAAAGAAAAAGATATTCCTTCAAAATCTGGTAAAAATGGGCTCATAAGAGAACATAATTGAATTGTGTTTGTGCATCTCTGCAAATAATTAGGGCCCGAGCACGTACGGTGGGAGGCCCTATTGTATTTCAAAGGATTTGTATTTCCCTTTTGGGCGTTTTTCAGGGCCTAGACATGCTCAAATTCTTACCAGAGTTTGCAGGAAATTCAAAACACCACAAAGTAATTGTATTCCGGAGTAATTTGAAATGGGCGTGGCAAAATGACTCAACAGCGCCAACATAGGAAAAGCCCCTCAGTTAGCTTTCACCGATCTTCACCAAAATCGTAGCCACGAATGTCGTGTTTTCATCACACGGTGTGATCGTGGCAAGGCGTGAAAGTTTGATTACACGCCATCAAAACACGAAGTTCTGTATTTCAGACATACATGGTGCAACAAACTAGACATGTAAGACAAGAGTCCCGGCCTGATGACATCTACACAGAAATTATTAATTAACATCACAGCCATTTCAGTTTGACTTATATATTGCACTTACATGTAGCACTTGTAGTTTGACTTTTTTGAAGCTAAAGTACTAACTTGATTCTAGGTTTGTACCCTCATTGTTGAATGCACTTATTGTAAGCTAAATGATATGTAATAAATGTAATGTAATGATAAAATCACAAGAATTATTCGGTATTATCTTGCAATAGATCCCTTTCACCTAAATCTTACACACTGGACCTCTAATGGCAGCTCCGCAGCTACTCACTGTAACAACAAGCATTTGCGTGCATACAACATTATCTCCCCCACATGGCGTGCCAGTAAGCAGCTAAACACGACCAGCGCTGCGCGTGTGAAGCTGCGGCTTTAAATCGGGAATATGCGGTGCGCGCTTGCTACGGTGTGCGCGGTAGACGGAGGAATGTGTCACAGCAGCGCGGAGCCGTAATGATGTCAACTTGTTATTTACTTTCCAAATGTGAATGACTGAGCAGGGCGAAGGGAGAATTGATCAACCGCGGTGTGACCCGCCAGGCGAAAATGAGCTGGAGGAGAGCCGGCGTGGGGGAGGGGAGCGCGCGGCAGATACACGCACCATGCGGAGCCCCCCCCCCCCCGCTACAGCTCAAACGCCACCTAGAATAGTCTTCTGGCGCTAACTTTGCGTGAACACCAGCCGGGTTAAGCTAGGCGGCTAAGCTACTGTATGCTAACAGTGTGGACGCTAACGTGTTCTTTCTGAATCTCTGAGACATCAGTTAACGTAGAGGCAGACAGGGGCTGACGGACAGTGCGTTTGCTCATTAGCTTGATCAGTCGTGTTTATGTTGGTTATATTCAGGTTTAAGGTCAGTTAGCCTTCACCCCCCCCCCCCCACACACACTATCTCTCTCTCTTTTTCCTATTCTCCGTCTACGTCTCTCTCCCTACGCCCTCCCCCCTCTTAACGGGGAAACTCCACCAGAGTCTCCCGCCGCCCCAGCCGCAGAAACTCAACGCATTTCCCTTTCCCCTCCCCTTCCATTTTTTTTATTTTTGTAACTTTTTGAAAAAAAATAAAAATAAACAACCCCTCCACCCCCCGCACCACCACCCCCATCGCGAACTCACAACTTCTACACGCCGGTTGCCAGGGAGCTTTCCGGAGGGGGGGCCGACACTTTACGTTAGTCGGCGGCGGCGGAGTGTTCACCCACGGCGGCGGTCGGAACTTGAAATATGACGGGGAGCAAAACAGGAGGAAAGTCGTCGCTCGCCTAACCGGCTCGAAGTTGGAGGTTTTTCTCTCCCCCGTGGGAAGAGGAAGAGGTGGCGGCGGACACCACGAGTTCACTCGCACGACGCAAGAGAAGGTGAGTTAATTTAAAAAGTCGACCGGCGCGGCTTTGCAAAGATGCATGTTTGTGTGTTCGGCTCTGGGAGATTGAACGGACTTGCTCGTTGTCTGTTTATCGAGCGGTTTGTCGTGGAGGTTTGCCGGCTCAGCCTCGTCCCCCGCCGCCTCACACGTGTGTTGAAATGTCTCACGCTTGTGCCTTTTAATATGCTCTCCTTTTGATCTTAGCACTTTTCTCCTCGCCCTGATTTCTTTCCCCTCGCAGCCAAAGCTGTGTGACTGCCTCGCTAAAATACAATTGGAAGTTTAACAGCTTCGAGGTTGTCCCCGTTTTCGTCCATACTTGGTGAATCTAGTTTTCTCTTTGTTAAAACAATGCACCACAACACTGAAAGCACCAGCATGTTGTGCGGTTTGGGGCATTTTCCCTGAAGCTGAAATATGGACGATATACATATTTATATTCCTTTGCAGACTTAGGAAGCACATGAGTGGGGGAGGGGAGAGACGACCAACTGTACTACATTGCCACTAGTAGTCGAGGGACAGTTCATGTTACTGTATAACTACAGTGTTAATGCTGTTTCCTGAGCTGCAACTGGCTGTAAATCAGCACACAGCAATCTACACAAATCTGTAACACATTCCGCGTGGGGACACTTTTGATGAAGAGATTAATACATTGTTGTGTGACTCATGAATTCTAATTTTCCATGTAGCAGCCCTGGCTTTTCTCAGTAGTTAATGGAGTAATGGGATACAGTACAGACACGGTTAAGATGTCTCGTCTGGCAACTTGAGCATCAAAGTGTTCGTTATTGCTATTAAAGCCAGACCGGAGGATTCAGAGGGAAACAACAGCTCGAACACGCTGCTCTCCCAGTGCTGTTGTGGCCTGATTGTATGTCAGTGGCCCAAATAATAAGTGATGTCCCCCTTTCTTGTTGGCCTACTGACTGATTGTTCACAGCTACCAGTCAGTGTTGCTTTAGCTCCTGCAGGTATGGAAGCATTTCAGCGACAAGGGAAATGCATTAAAGAAATCCTGTGTTAGCAGATGGGGATTGGACTTGATTTGACATTTTGGTTGCTGCTGTGACCTTTTGTGTTTATATTTCACAAAGTTAGCTTGAATACACGAGCTGGGTGACACTTTAAACCCCATAACTGATGTCATTGCCTCAGAGATTCTACAGATATTCTGTACTACATAATAAATTCTACCCTACTTATTCACGATTCCTTGTTTTTATATATGATAGATATTCCGGCCAGCATAGTGTTATTAGATTCAACCATATTGTGTTGCCTAAAGAGCATGATGTTTACCAGTTTTGTCACCAGAGGTGAGAGCTGCTATTGAAGCGTAATTGCAGTCGTTACAAAAATAGGTTTAGTGCTGCCCATTACAAGAACAAAAGCAGTTTTATGATGTCTTAAGTACACGTTTCAGACAACATTTAAGTTTCCATGTATTGCTCTTTAAATATGTTATTTTCAGTGACTAAATTCTTAACTAACTCTATTGATAGCTGTATGTGTTGATGTTTTGGTGTTTCAGTAGCTGGTTACCTTTGTACTCAGTCTTCAGAGGGCATAAATGAATAATGTAGTTAACCCATAGGCCTTCCTCTGTTTTCAGTGACAGGATTTGAGAAAGAAATACATCTTATATTTTTTTCAATGCTCGGTTTTCTCAGGTCTAAAAAGAAAATGAGTGACCTCAGTGTTTCTGCTAGGATTTTTAGTGGGTTGGTGAACAGCACGCTGGCCAGAGTGAAAATCAACAGAAAATAATAATCTCACTTAATTTTAGCTAGTTGATTATAATTCACTTTCTCTTCTCATTCCATGTCCTTACACAGTGCAATGTGAACTATGCAATGTAAGTAAGAACTACCAAAAAGGACAGTAACCATCTTTGCAAAAAATAGATTTTTCATGTACTTTAACTTTTAAGTTTAGCCCATGTCCCATCTGCTTACTAGAAGCCGACATGGCTTATGGCCTATACTGCAGCCAGCAACCTGGGGGCGATGAAGAAGTTTTGGTTTCACTTTTTGGGGTCCTTCATGTCATCCATCTTTAGATACAATCTATGATTTTGTAATCCTCCGGGCTCTGAGCTTCAGCACATTTAATATGACATTAAAAGATTGTTACTACATTTAGTCTCAGCTTTAATTTGAGTAGGTTTACATCAATATTAAATGAATCGTGATGGACATGTGGCCCTTTAGCGCATAATAGCATGGTTCAAATATAACTGGACTTTTGGGAACTAAATTAAGTTTATTGGACCACTGTACGTTGTGTCAATGTTTAAATCCCCAAAAGCTCACATGAACAGAGAGTTTAAATATAGATCAAGTAGAGCTTAATGTCAACACGACTCAAGCTGTGACCATACAACTGAAAATGAGGTTAAAAGTAAAGATCTATCTGGTGTGTAAAGGAACATTTTAAACTAAAATGATCTGATAGACAGAAGAGGGTTAGAAAATCATTTGAAATGTCACGAAAAACCTCAGAAGACTTAATAACCATCTCAAAAACATCCAGAAGAAACAAAGTTTTGTGGACTTGAGAAACAAAAAACAATCTCTATTAATATTATGGTCAAATAAAGGGATGATCCTGTTAAGGCTTGGGCAGATATAAGACTTCCAATGGAACTAGAAAACTATGTGGCAAGAATGTTGAGCTATCTAGGGGAATATGATGTGCTCGGATATAGTCAAATACATACAAAACTCAGTGGATGATGGCTCATATTTCAGCAGACAGGACAAAGATCCTAAACATCTGGTCAAAGCGACCAAAGAGCTTTCCAAGGTAAAATATCCTCAACCTGTCACCTGATCTTAGTCTGACTGAGCTGTATTTCTCGTGTTGAAAACCATTTAAAGCTGAAGATGGCTGGTGTGAAGCTCTGGCAGATACATCACCAGTTAAGATAGAAAGTGTTTCGTGACGTCTGTGAGTTAAAGACTCCAGACGGTCATTGACTGCAGTGATTTTCAACTCAATATTTCAATTATTATTTTTGTTCGACTTAATGTGTATCTGTGGAATTACTTTTGAATCGCTACAGTTAGGGACAGTGGGTGTTGAAAGTTCAAAGCAGTTTTTATAAAGCCTACTCAAATTAAAGGTGATTCTAGAAATGTAATTTTCTACCCATACTTTTATTTTAAAAGTTGAAAGTTGCTGAAGCTCCGAGCCTAAAGATTCAAAATGTGTTGCATTCCACTTACTTTGTTCCCTGTATTTAGTCAAGGAAATGTGACCACTGTGGCCTTGGTGAACTGATGCACAGAAGAGAAAACGGCAAATCCGTGGTACATTGTGTCAGACTGTGTTCAAAACAGAAATGTATCCCATTCTCATAAGTAGGGCAAGGAAGTCCCAGAGAAAGCCCATGGCAGCCCTGTGGTGCTGCAAAGCTCTGTTTCGAGCTGTCCAAATATTTCTGAAGCGGTATTTATTTATGATAGGCCATGGGGGGAGGTGAACCATTCTCTCCGTGCTGTCTTCATGGGCTATCAGCCAGCTCACAGACTAGTGGTTACCCTGAAATGACGCCCATACAAGTACTGGCTAGTCCAAGGCTGTAGTTATTTATTTGGATTTCACTTTGGATTTTGGTTTGCTGTGTTTACCATTGTGTGAACTTGTGTCTGCTGTGCGTTAACCATGTCCTTGAGAGCATTCAAATTAAAACAAGTGGGACAAAGTCACATGCCGTTATTCTTTATAAGTTGTGTCAAACATCCAACTGTTTCAGTGTCTAGCAGGTAATCAGTTTCTATGTCTACTGTGTCTGAACCCATCACACTGGCTAATGATTCACTAGCCTTCTTTGTATTAAATAGAATATATTTGCTGCTTTTAGCAAACATCTGTGTCGCATCATGCTCTGTCAATGGAAAAACCCTTTTTTTGTCAAAGGTCAGTCTGTTAGTACAAACAGGTAATCTCATTTCCAAGTAAAGCAGAGAGACTACGCTCTGTGTGGCCATCGTTCTAGTGTTTCTCCGCAGTTGAACTTTAATTTGTAACAAAGACAGAAAAAAATGTTTCAGGGGCACTAATAATGCTGGAGGATGAGTGTTCAGGAAGCTATGCAAGCATGTGCCAGAGAACCATTTCACCAACGAGGATAGTGTGCCCCCCCCCCCCCCCCCCCCCCCCCCCAAGTCTTTTTTCATTCCCTGCTGATTCAGCCACAAAAGATCAGGAAGAAATTCATTAAATCAACAATATTTTCTTTTGGAGTAGCTGCGTAGGTTGGTCACGTCCGCAACTTGGTTTTTAATAACACTATTTTCCTCTCCTTTATGGTCGAGCTGCAGCTTTTTTTTCTCTGGTCTCCACAGCACAGAGGTGGCAGTAGAGACCAGTGAGAAGTGAATATTCTACCTGAGCTGATAACAACTGCACTTGTAGCTCTACAAATATAACAAAACAATCCAGCAGAGAACAGTTATATTTAACCTTTCCGATTTACACCATCACTGGGTGTTTATTGCGCTAAAGGTGAATTGTTACAAGCTCAAATTAGATCATTCTGTATGTAGGCTGCTGGTTTTATTTGCCACAAACCTTCAAATTAGTGAGATCTTTATTAATTATTAGTTACAGACTAAGTCAGCAGTTGCCTTCTCTCTAGTAGCATAACCTACAGAAGATCAGTCCTCAGCAGCAGAGTGAAGAGGAGGGAGGAGATGACTGATAGTGACTGATGTCTGTGTTCTTTATTCAACATCACGTGTTTTCATGTCAGGTATATTATTTAGTTTATTGACATTTCCCTCTCTTCTTCAGAGACATTATTGAGTTTATAACGAGATTAACATCGTTACTTTGCTGCTGTAGGCATTTTATTTACTGCACAATGCACAATTTTTTATTGAAAATAGTTTGAAACCCCCCCATGGTTGTGTTTAATTCTGGACAGGTAGAAACAAAGACTTGGAAACCGATGCAGATACACATTTGCTTCCTGATTAGATCCTGTAAGTCATGATGAATCTTACTTTTATTTTTCTACAACTAGGAAACCAACTGCAGACCACACAATCTTCTTCCTGTTTAACCCGCACATACAAGCCAAGTGTATGTGAATGTGATATGTGGTTTCATGGCTGTCAGTATGGACAGAGATTAATTCTGATGTGGAGCTAAAATGCTTGTCTGGATGGAGATCGTTTCATTTTAAATTAGTGTGGTCATAGCCTGAGGGCAAACCCTGCCTTCACACACTTGGCATGCGAGTGTCATATAGATCTGACTTATCAGATGGAGCCCGAGATGCACAGTCAATGCACTCACACCATGTGGCTACTCAAATGAAGCTCCAGCTAGCTGTCAACTATACCCTCAGATTAATTGCTGTCATTTTGGTGGTGACTGTGAGGTTAGCTTGCACGGTGCCTGAGTAAGACAGAGGGGCTGTATATGCAGACTTAATTATTTACCATCATCACAATATTGAACAATCTCTTCTTCATACTCATTCAGGCTTAGTTCTGTACTGAATGTACTCATTGGTTTTCTGTCTAAAGCTTTGTCCAGACAGCCAGTGAGAGGAATATGCTGTTGAGTAAAACCATGAATTGTGGCTTTGATCCCACTGCTCCGGAAACGAAACTGCCAACTGCAGAATGCCAGCGAAAGTCTCAAGTTTACCCTCTGCGTGGTTTGTAATTTCCTTTTCCTTGTAGTTGAAAACTTGTCAACAGTGTACCAAACATTGGGTCCTCCCTGTGGTCAACATGTACAAAAAGACGAGCATGACTTTTGGACAAGGCTATTATGACCATGGAATTCAGTTAGTGCATAGAAAGGTTTATCATTCTGCAGTTTATCTACATGGGAGTATGTGCATAATTTATTTTACGTGTGTGTTTAGTCTTCCTGTACCAGTACCGTGTGAAACATTACAAGGTCAGTTTTTATTACAGGAGATTAATGGTGTGTATATTGCCTCCTGATAAGACTACATTATGTGTCTTCATTGAGTGAGGCCACTAATGGGCCACGGAAGAATTAAATGTATGTAAATTATAAATCTGGTATTGATGTTAACAGCGGCGTGTGTTTCACGATCAGAGGTTCGTCTGCCCTATTTTCAACAAGAAATTCGAAACATTTCCAAAATGTCCTCTGTGTGAGTGATGGGTGGCTCAGCAGGATATACGCTGTTTAGAGAACACACACACACATGCTACAAAGGGCGATCTCTGATGTGTAGTTGTTAATGTCGTACTGTGTAAATGCTCAGTAAGGGATAAGTCCAGGGATGGCTTGGAATGAAGATCAGAATTTCAGCTCACTTGTCTGCTTTGTTTGTTTGACCCTGATGTCAGATGGAAGGAAAGCTCCACAAGAGTGTGTGTGTGTGTGTGGGGGGGGGGGGTATCCAGGGTGGCATGAGCAGCTGTTGACAGAGAAGCAAGATCGTCTGGTCACCATGGCAACACTTGTATTGCCCACACTGGTTTGTCGCTGTGTTTACAGCTTATTCGTGCACTTCTCATCTCGCTGGAGAAAAACGACAATTTCCTGGCTGAGGCCCTTTTATGTTGTTGCCTAGTGTTTCTACTGAATGAATGTAGAAATCAACATTTATTTACGCTACTGATAAAAATAGTACAGTCTTTTCTTTTTTCAGTAAAACAGTGTTACATAAAAGCTTGTTTAGACATATACTGTATGTTCCCATAATGATGTAATAGTTTCATTTCCTGTCAGTAGTGGTAATAATGGTCCCATCAACAGTCACATAGCTGAAGGCTGTCAGTTCTCTTCATTATCCAATTAGTTGTTTTTTATCAAATGTACAGATCATTTAGTCTCAATTTCAGATGCAATACTCAGGAATGTGTAGCTCTTTATCATACAACATAAAGATAAACAGAATGCGCTGGCCTAGATTTTACCAATGTGCCTGCTGAATTTTGTGTTGCACAAGATAACCTGTCTTTTCAAAAGATAACATGTCTTTTGCAAAAGATAACATGGTCAGATTGCATGATGGTTAACAAAGAGTGGCCTCTTATCTTATTGGCAGGATATATGCATTGATGAATGCAAGGTCAGAGTACCGAAGGTGTATTCCTCTGCTGTATTATTTAATTCCCACAGTCTCCTCCACACAGAGAAATTTCTTTAGACCAACCCCCGCACAGGCATATACAGCCCCTCCAGTGCCTGGTCCTTTGTGTGCTAACATGCTCGTGTTAAACCACCAGGCTTTGACATGCAATAACCTGGTTACTATTAGTGTTATTAAGGCATATTAAATCTTAATGATAATATGCATCAAATCCTAATAATTTCATTACAACATTGTCTCTGCCCAAATATCCAAAGTAACTCTTCCAGTGTTGACTCTTTTTTAAATTGGATCCAAACTGCAACATCTGTGATTCAGATCTGTTTATGATCTATGTTGATTTCAAAATGTTGCTACAGGATGAGGATTTTGTCCAGTAGGTCCGGTTGGATTAATGATTTTCTTACATAGAAGGCTTGAAAGATGCCATGATCACACTGTGCCTTGTTAATTATTATTTTCCTTCTGTGGTGAAGGTGCAGCTTTGTAAAATATCAAATTTTCACCACCTATAGTTTTTGCAAATTTCTGCTATAAAACTCTTGACAGCATCTATACAGTGTCCTCTACTGTTTACTTCTGGTCATCTATATAATGGATAGGGATTTTTGTTCGTCCACATCAATAGCGGAAAAAGCCATGGGGTCTATCTTGTTGGAGCAATGTAAGACTGCTGATATCCTTTTATCTCTATTGAGAATACTAAATGACAACAATGGACAAGTGGGAGTTGTCGTTTTTATTTGATTCTAATGGGTTCAGCATGAGAGTGGATCATAGGTCCTTGCGCTTCCCATTAGCAGACATCATGATGAATCTTTCTGGTGAACCTTGCTGTCTGTCACCAACCCCCATTCAGTCCCTGGGGAGAAAATATAAGTGATGGTGGCGGCGCATGTGAATGTGCAACCAGACCTTTAGTTTATTGCAGATCTGTCAAGGCGTATTTCAAAGATTTTTCCCCTTTTGTAGTTTGTATGAGGACCATAGCATGAAGACATGTTGTCAATAACAGTAGCTGCAGTTGTAGCAATGTGTTACCCTGATGACCTTGCTGATTGTTAGCTGCTGGAAGAAGCATTAGGTCTGCCCTCGTGGTTCCAGGGGTGATCAGCCATGTGCTATTGAGAGTCGACTGTCTGCAGACCCAGTTTCTACCTCAGTAGGCTATTTCTTCCTCTATGAGCGCTTCCTCTCTACTTGGAGTGGCAGTCAGTGGGTGGAGTCACTGGTCTGAATGAAACCACGCACACTTGTTTCGTTTCTCCCCGCGCACAGGCGGCCACCCCTGGTAAACATTGAAAATGTAGCCGCCCATAGGAAGCGTGGGAGAACTGTTCCCCCAGGAGACTTGAAGGCTACCATCCCCCACAGGTGCTGATCTACCATCCCCCACCGCCGCCGACCTACATTGGCCGCCGCTAAGTGACTCATTGAGAGAGGCAAAGAATAACGCTCAAATGGTTGTTGTGATTACCTGTTTGTGGATCATTATTTATCACCCTGCTCCCATTCCACCACCACTACCACCACCACCTCTCTTTGATTCCCCTCCCCCACTCAAATCCCCCCCCCCCCAGGACTGCAGCCCAACCAGAAGCTTCAAAGGCGGGTTTTTACTCAGCAGAGCAGTTCAAGAGAAAATGGCTGCTGTTTCCAGGTCTTGTTTGCACATCTGTCAGGAGGTGACCGTTCAGGAGAAAATGGGCTCCCTGGTATGCTGGTTTTTAACATTGTGCTTTTCAAATCTGCATGTGTAGGAGTCGGACGGTTCTGTATTGTGTGTGTTCTCTGCTACTTCTGCACTGAAATTGTTATATTTTTAAAGAAACTGTTTAATTTGCATATAGAGCTGAAGTTGGTCATGATTGTAACCTATTCTGTTTGGTGCAGAGAGGAGAGGATGCCAGGGTTGTCTCGATTTAGTTACGGTAGATTAGACCAAGTGAAGTATTTAAAACACATAGCTGCAGTGTACAAGCCCAAGGGTCAAGTGGGTTTCTAAACCGATTTTTTTTTTTTTTTAACTGTAAATTATCTCTTCCTTAATCAAAGCTAAATTTGTGCAGGGTTTAAAAGTGTTGTCATGTTACCCCTGGAGCGTGCACAAACCTGTGACATGTGTGGCTTGGCTTCAACTCAGATATTTAAAAAATGAATAATCATACCCAGTCTTTTCTTACACATGCTAGTAGAGCACCGTAGCAGCATTGCTCTCCTGCATCAGTGTTGGATTTTGAATTTCATATTGGTTGTTTTTTTTGAAGATGGTTAATCATACATTGCTCAGTGGTAGATATCAATTTTGCATATTTACATTGGTAAGGTAATCATACTCAAGAGGAATGAATTTTAAAATGGTTTAAATGGGAATTAATAGTACTTGTCTTTAAGAGATACTGTCAGTTAATTCACAGCTGTGCAGCCAGTTTACAGCATAAGTTTTTGCTTTGGGTGTCAATTGCGTAAGCAAAGAGTGAATTGGTACTTTGCTTAGCTGACAGATTTGATTCCGATACATTTGTCAGTCGTGGTTGAGGTGGAAGACTGAAAATGCAGCTGACATGTGCAGTGTTGACAGGGCCTTAAATTATGATGGATTTTATTGTTCTTCTGCATCGACCACATCCTTTGGCCTAACGCACGTAGGTGGCTTGGTAAGCTGTGTAATTTATATTCTCTATGGTTACAATAAACGTCGTAAAAACAACTTGATGACCTCAGGGGGGTTCTCATTATTTGCAATTTTGGGTTTACATTTCTCTTGTCCTGTCTATTGCCTGTCTTTTAAAACATCCGATTGTTTGTTAACACTATTATATATGTACAGTATTTTGGTTGTGCTCTGGTTCTTTTAGGTGTTTTCAGACTTGACATGTGGGTAGAATCCAGAGAATTGGCCACAGAGTTTACCCAGTTTGCCTTTCACACACAGATAAAGGAGTGGGAGGTCCTCTGTGCAGACACATTCACAACAGCAACAACTCCTCCGCATCATTCAGGCGAGCTGTGCAGCAGGCAGAGACAGGAAGCGACGTTTTAACTCTGCTGTTGAGATCACATGGTTTTCCTTACAACACACTAGGTGTTGGCTCTTATCCCCACAACCTCACTTGACATCTTTGTCGGTGTCGTCTGTGTATGTTGCCACATTTTAACTGTGAGACGATCTTGTCCTTAAGTTGTTCTTAAATATGTGTATGTACACATATTTAGTAAATGTTGCCATACTTGCTTTTAACTACCTGCATGCATCATGGTCGCTTCATGTATCCCTGTGTCCACTTGATGCGTTGGTTGCGCACTTTCTGCCATATGCCATACACATAGTACGGGTAGGGACAGTGCATAACCTCTGGTTCTCCATATTTTTTATCTACAAAATGCAAAACTTTACGTTGCGTGTGTGTTGTGCCCTGGAGTGGAAAAACTCCTGTAACATGCATAGTACATTAGACATCCTTCCATATAATGAAGAATGCGGCAGGAGATTTTCTGGGTCAGACGTGTTCACAACAATAGGAAAATGTCATAGAGCCAAATAATTTCAGGAGAGTGTATGGTGTTATGTTCTAATTCCCATCGTATTTTAAGGCTACAGTATCCCATAATCATATACACCTCCCACCTCTAGTTAATCCTTGCTTTGAAAACAGTGTTTTTTGTTGTAGTGGTCTTAAAAGAAGTAGCCCCCCCCCCTCTTATCACTTCAGTGGATACATGTCTCCTTTCCTAGATGACACATTGTTTGTTCAAAGGAGACTCTGATACCCGGCTAACTGGTGATGGTGCCATCATGGGCCCGGTAGAGGGATTATTGCCTCTGCCCTGCACCGATGGGACCCGAGCCCCTCCAGGCTCCCTGCTAATTATGTTTCCAGTTGTTTGGTATGTATCTGTAGTGGCCTTGGGTGCAGCGCAGCCTTGCTTTGATGTGGCTACCCCCTTCCTAGTCCCACATGTAAGCTACTAAGCTAAAGAGAAACATGGTAACAGCGGTCAAAGCAGGGCACAATGGCAAAGATAGACTAGCTTTGTTTTCTTTATGGAAGAAGGTCACAAAGAGTCCTTGCCTCGTGAGTCCAGTACAGATGGTATCTGTGATAGAGGGAAAATTGAGATTCAACCAGTATTTTTACTTTTAGTAAAATTCCCTCTAGCATTGGTTGCAGTGGTTTCTTCTACACCAGGTGCAACTTAACCGAAGCAGTTTTTTGTGTCAGTAAGCCCATCGTACTTCAGCTGTAGTACAATAAAGAAAGAAAGAATATACCAAGGTGAAAGTGAATAATTCATGTTGAGTAACATGTTCAAGCCCTCTGGCTGCATGCCCACTTGTAATTGGGACAACGCCATTCTCTGTCTATTTTTCTCTCGATCACTCTCGTTGCTACGCTACAAAAGGAAACTTGAGTGGGCCCGGACAGTGTTTGGAATGAAAGTTGGACATCCATGCGGTCCTCATACCTGACACCACCCCCCTCCATTTCTCTTCTTATTTTCAGCAAAATGTCTGTCCCTTTATCTCCCAGTGGGAGAGCAGGAAATGGCTCTCTACTTTTAAGCCATGACTCATTTTCAGGTTGCAGTTTTTTTCGTATTTTCCTAGTACTACACAGACAGCTCTCATGCTCATTGTTTTAGCTGTGCATTTGTGTATGTTTACATCTTATTTGTGGGTATATAATTAATATCATTACAGCTCAATTTACCCTTCTCTAAAGAAGAGTATGCTTGAATGAGTGGGAAATTATAAACCCTCTTAGTATTCTCACAGTATTCGTCTGCCTGAGGACACAAAACTTGATGGAATTTAAAATGTTATTGCATTTTTGTTTCTCAGGCCCCCTTTAGTTTTGAAATGGTCTCAATTGAAATATTTTTCATAAGCTCTGTTAAACATTTCATATTTGTTGAAAATAACTCTGAAATGGAGGGTCAGGTCTGCTTCTAGGATGATTAGCCCCTCGGCCTCCTGTGTCATTTAATAGATGGGCACAAGACTGGCATTTAATATCCTTACAGATTTATCAGGACTCTTTTACATCTAGATAGTTGGCTTGTTCACTAATGGGAAGCCCCAGTCAGTTCTCAGTAGATGCCAAATGGATATAGATTTGGCAAAGGAAGGATTCATGCAGCAATGAGCAGGACAAAAGTGAGCATGTTGTAAGAGAGGCTAGAAAACAGCACTGTCCTCTGTGTGTGGGTGTGTATTCAAATATATTGGCACACAACTGTCACTGAACAAAAGCCAGGACTGATTTCTGCTGGCTGCGACATTTGTGTTTATTTTTTGGGGATATGAAAGAGAAATAATTTTTTCGAGTGGGTTAAAATGTCTTGTGCAAGACTGTCTTGTTTGAAATCTGAATTAAAACTAAATGTTTGATTTTATTTTCAGGAGTGAGCCCAGCCTTACAACATATCTCCTCCCTGTCCTTGGGCTAAGATGAGTATTACCAGCGACGAAGTGAACTTCTTGGTCTACAGATACCTCCAAGAATCAGGTTTGTCTAACTAAACAGTAATATACCCCTAAAAAGGAATTGATCAACTTAGGCTTGAAACATCTATTGCTGATATTTTAGGTTTTTGCTGTCAAAGCACATTTATTTGGTCATTGACTAGAAAATGCAATTATCATGCATTTCTAAAGGCAAAGCACATGTCCAGCATGATGCCTACGTGCGTCAGGAGATGTTTTTCTTATCACATTGTGGATGGAAATAAACAGCTTGTAATGTGGCTGCACAGAGCATTGCCCTTAATGTCAACCTGTTTTTCACTCTTAAGATTCTGATCACAGATCAAATTCGAGTCGCAGAGCTTTTATTACTGGTTTTAGATCAGCATCTGAGGCCATCTGACAGAATACAAGCTACTAGCAGCACAGAGGTCAACATTGACATTGGCATGCCTTATTATACTCTCAAATGTCATACTTGTTACGCCATTGGGGTTTTGTATTCAATTACTGTTGGCTTTGTTTGGATCAGACAAGACTTTTCTTTGAATATTTGTGCTGTGTTTGTGCACATCTTGTGCTTGGCACTCGCCCATTAATGGATGTGAATGGTGTGTTTTGTTTTCAGGTTTCTCCCACTCAGCATTCACCTTTGGCATTGAGAGCCACATTAGCCAGTCAAACATCAATGGAACACTAGTGCCCCCTGCAGCTCTCATCTCCATCCTGCAGAAAGGGCTTCAGTATGTAGAGGCAGAGATCAGCATTAATGAGGTGAGAAGAGGGATCTGCTTTTATTGAATCCCAACAATGTTTTTATGATTTTTTATTTCCCCTTCTGCCCTACTCCTAAGAGAAAAACTGAAGAATGTTTGTAAGGAACAGTAATTGGAAAGCCTTACTCAACTTGCCTAAATAAAGATTATTATGAAGGAAGACTCTAGACGAGTCACAATTTAAATATTGCCTCATGCTGTCTTATATATGACTGCTGCTCTGACAGGATGGCACAGTCTTCGATGGTCGACCGATCGAGTCGCTGTCGCTCATCGACGCTGTGATGCCAGATGTGGTGCAGACACGACAGCAGGCATTCCGCGACAAGTTGGCCCAGCAACAGGTGGCTGGTGTCATGACTGCTTCGACCTCTGGAATCCAGTGTAATGCACCAAAGAATGGAGAAGCCACCTTCAATGGGGAGGAGAATGGCACTCACATCATGAGTAAGTTGAATAAATACAGGTGTCTCAGTAGTAGGCACTAACATTATCTATGGAGTAGTTATGGTTCTGGCTACATTCACACCACTATGTTTTAGTTTTGGTGTCTGTGCAATTCTGGAGTTCTGAAGTGCCTGACAGAGAACTTTGCCAGATGGCCCTGTTTTAGGTTTAAATCTCTATTCAAAAAATCAATTAGTATGTGGAGGTAAAAACACAGAATTCAGTATATCTTTGCAAAGATTGACTAGTCTGTATTCAATGTTTGGATTTAAATATATAATGACTATAATAATGTAAAATATATCTTCTTCTTATTAGACACCATATTTTGTTTATTTATCAGCCACACTATCATGGTAATGGCAGAGTTTTAATCCAGACTCTTTATGCTGAATAAGTCAATGTTGGCCTCTAATCCTCTAATCAAAGATTTATTCAGAAAACTATATGAACTTTAGTCATCTGTATGGTTTTCACAGAAGTTTTTAATAAAAGGTGTCGCATTTTCCCCCCCTGTTTTAAACTCTGCCTACATCACTGCGACTGGGTTCTCATTATACTGTGATAATTGTGTGCGTGCCAACTGGGTCAGTCTCTCATACTTAGATGTATAAAAATAGCTCTGGCTTATAACAGCAAAAACACATTATTGATTTTCTTTGATCCGACTCTTTTGTTTAAATGCAACACCCCACCCCCTTAACATTAGGCGATAAATAATATTCATTAGAGATAATACTATCTGCAGTATATTAATACTACCACTAAGCTTGCTGACAATTGTGGGCATATATGTGCTTGCATGTGTGTGCTGATGCATCTATTAATATGTGCATATGTATCTGTCCATCTGTTTGCGCCGGCCCTTCTCAGATAACCACAGCGAGCCCATGGAGATGGATATGGATGTTGCGATACCAGCCAGTAAAGCCACAGTGCTCCGAGGCCACGAGTCCGAAGTGTTCATCTGCGCTTGGAACCCTGTCAGCGATCTGCTGGCCTCAGGGTGAGTCTCTGTCTGAGCTGAAACAGATCGCCGGATGAGTCATGCTTTGTGTGCCCGCTTTGGCTTTTATTTTGAAAGATAAATGAGGCAGCTTATGTTGCAAACATTTTTTGACCCTCTCCTGCTGCGTTGGTATTGTCTTCAGCTCGGGAGACTCCACCGCCAGGATCTGGAACCTGGACGAGAATAATAACTCCAACTCTACCCAGCTGGTGCTGCGCCACTGTATCCGAGAAGGTGGCCAGGATGTCCCCAGCAACAAAGACGTCACCTCACTAGACTGGAATGTAGGTCCCCAAACATCACTCCATGTCTACTCTATCTACTTGTACCATGTGCAGACTGTGATGCTGAAGACGCTCAACTAACAGATCTGTTTATCGTTCCATCCGACAGAGCGACGGGACTCTCCTGGCAACTGGCTCGTACGATGGATTTGCAAGGATTTGGACAAAGGATGGTATGTCCTCCATCGTTCTAGCATAGCGTTGCTTCCCTGTGTTATAAGGATTGTATCATTGTTATTGTAATTAATGCAACGTCAATTTCTGAAGAATCTTTTCTAAAATAAATGGATATGGCTCTTATCCTTTAGGAAATCTGGCAAGCACCTTGGGACAGCACAAAGGGCCCATATTTGCACTCAAGTGGAACAAGAAGGGGAACTCTATTCTCAGTGCTGGCGTAGATAAGGTATTTTATAAAGCTCCCCAAGCATGGATTTTTGTCTGTCAATAATAATATCCACATGGTTGTTTTTTCTGTACCAGTCCTAGGGCTTGAAATTAACTTTTTTTAGATCACTCGCCAGGGTGTAAATCAGAAACATATAATTTCTCTGGAATCCATAAACTACAATTTAAACTGCACTTCTATTAGTGAATATTTATCTGTATAAACTAGGGACAGAGGGAGAGAACCCTGTTAGTACTTGGGGTCTTAGATGTTTAGTAAATATATTTATAATAAATTTATAAACAGCAGATGTGCTCATTTTGTGATTGAAAATAAATGAGTTAATAAATTCACATACCAAAGTTAATGACAATGATACATTCAGTCTTTTAATTTATCAATCTTTATTATGTTGCTTAAGATTCTTTCAATGCACATTTTCATTTTCCAGACGACAATCATTTGGGATGCACACACAGGAGAAGCCAAGCAGCAGTTCCCCTTTCACTCAGGTAAATCCATTACACTGTGTATCCACAACAATCACAGCTGATGGAGATGTATAAATATGATGTAATAATAATAATAAATATGACCTTTTTAATGAGTATAACTTTTTCATTGAAACATTCTCCAGCCCCAGCTCTGGATGTCGACTGGCAGAACAACAGCACCTTTGCCTCCTGCAGCACAGACATGTGCATCCACGTCTGTCGACTTGGCAGCGACCGGCCCCTCAAAACCTTCCAGGGCCACACGGTAAACAGCCTTTTCCACGCTGACCTTCTGACCTTCTCTCACACAGTGCTGTGCTCAAGCCTCATGCTAATGTTTTTTACACCACGCAGAATGAAGTTAATGCCATTAAGTGGGATCCGTCAGGGATGCTGCTCGCCTCCTGCTCAGATGACATGACGCTCAAGGTAAGAGACCAGTCCTCGGAGGTTAAACAGATAAAGCCTGAGTGGGGATTTGTATTCAGTCGTTATATTTAGTTGTTGCTGTTTTCCTCACGCTCAGATCTGGAGTATGAAGCAGGATTCCTGTGTTCACGACCTCCAGGCTCACAGTAAAGAGATCTACACCATCAAGTGGAGTCCCACAGGCCCTGGCACAAACAACCCCAACTCTAACATCATGCTCGCCAGGTGGGAAGTCACTCACATCGCTCACTTTTGAAAGCAACGTTCAGGTTTTGTGTGCTCAGACTAAAACAACATGCGTGTCTGAATGTGTGTTTGGGAAGCAGACTCTTGTCAAAGTCTGGCATTCAGAAGAAACCATGTTTCAGGCAAAATCTCACTGCTAGTAAATGTCAGTGGCTCACAGCCTCACACCCTGACCCAGATGTGCACGCGTGTTTGCATGTTCTAGTTAAAGTACCACTGGAATTCACTGCCATTACTGACAACCCAGCATACCTGCCTGTAATTCACAAAGGAAATAAAACTGCTATCATTGCAATGGCCTGGATGGAACTTCAGGATCTTTAATAAATGACATTGTTGTTCAGTATGATTGCAATACATTTTTAATTGACTTCAGTTTAGCGCTCCGCATAAAATGTCTCTTCACTTTCATTTTTTGCCAGCCTTAGATCAACCCTTGCTATTTATACTCTCTTTGTGAAGCACATGTGTCGATTGGAGTCAGACTCCATTTGTTTTCAGCAGGGTCTGATTACAGGTGTTGGTTTGAAACAGATTGACACTCCCTTTTTTTTTTATCAAAATTCGCAAATTTTTAATTGTCACTGGTTAAAGTGTTAGACTGTTGTGCAGTTTTTCTCCTCAACAAAAAGGTGATTATCATGGTTTCTAGGATATTTTATATTAGATGTCAACATGTGAGCATTTTGACCAAATATTCGAGTGCTAAAACACAAAAATGATTAACACAACACAGACTTGTACCTCGGGCACCAACAAAACATATTTAATAGATCATCTTGTCACAAAACCAGATGATAATGAATCCTAACTCTGGTCTCATGTCCTATTTTTTCATTTTTGTCTTTCCCACAGTGCCTCCTTTGACTCGACAGTGCGACTGTGGGATGTCGAGCGAGGCGTTTGTATTCACACACTGACCAAGCACCAGGAGCCCGTCTACAGCGTGGCCTTCAGCCCAGACGGCAATCACCTGGCCAGCGGCTCCTTCGATAAGTGTGTTCACATTTGGAACACCACGGTGAGCGTCGCAGAGGGATCGATACGGTTACGGACTGAGTAGACTCATAAGGTGGTAACACATTTGTTTGTCACCTTGTTTCAGACTGGAGCCTTGGTGCACAGCTACAGGGGCACTGGCGGTATTTTCGAGGTTTGCTGGAACAGCACCGGGGACAAAGTTGGAGCCAGTGCATCAGACGGCTCGGTAAGCCACAGCCTGTGTGATTATGAATTGTGTTTGCTCAACTTTTTAATTCATCTTATGTAGTAAAAAATAATTAACATTAAAATACTAACAACTTTATGAAACTAACACTCCAATAGCACTTAAATGGCACTTGCTTATAGCACTTTGTAGTTTTGCTTTATTTTGAGGAAATTGTACTTTCTTGATTCTTGCTGTCCTGGGTCTGTACCCTCGGGGTTGAATGCACTTATTGTAAGCCGCTTTGGATAAAGGCATCAGCTAAATGTAATGTAATTTAGTTTGTCGCTTGCTTATAAAATGTTCAAGCACTTGGTGATGGCTGGCATGTATCATTAACACCACCACATGTCTTTGCTTTCCAGGTATGTGTTCTCGATCTCCGAAAATAGCCGACCTGAGACTTTGATGAATTCTGGAACGTGCAGCAGATTGCCTTCTTCTGACATCAGCAAAAACTCTCATTGCTCAAGAGGAGCCGTTAAGGTTGACTGAAACAAAACCTTCACGGGAGGAAAACCACATGACCGCACCAGCTTCTGAGGAGCCAAAACCAACTGAATTCCATGCACCTTTATTGTCTGTTGCAGTGTGTTTTACAACATGCCTGTTTTGAGACAACGGCAGCGGGTTAAAGAGATCCCCAAGACTGGTCTGAATCCAAATCCCTGGGGGCATCCGCATTTTTAAAAGGTTTCTAATGAGGAAGTGCTGTGATCGCTCCGGGCCACTGGTCCAGCTGTTAGCGGGTTGTAAGGGTTGGAGACGCAAAGATGAGTTCTACATGAAGAGAGGTGTTAATCACACACGTGTTTGGCTCCGAAAGGCAGCAAATTAAAGAAAGTTTGTGGTTTTTAAAATTCCTTTTTTCGAATGTTACTTCATGTCCAAATGAAAACTGGAGACATGATAGAAGTGACATCGATACTGAAGCACTGCTATTGTCTTGCCGACAGGGTGCTGAGCTTCTCCTCAGCGGAGAATAGTTTGTTTCTTGCATTTTCTTTGTCTATTTTCCACAGAAGGACGTTTGAAAGTCAAAGTTGAATGTGCCGCTACAAGGTAGTTCTCAACTCATGTTTAACATCAGGTCAACAACAACAGGAAGAACCTGCCAAGAAATAATCTCCGAACATGACCTGCTCAATTTGCTTGAGATTAGATCAGTTGTGTTTAAGATGTGAAAAGTGTGGTTTACAAAGTCAAAGTGTTCTCCCTTTTGGATGTAAATTTAAAGAATGTAAAGATATGTAAATTAGATTAATACACAGACTTATATACTGTGTATATATGTATATATACAGTACTCTTTATTGACATCCTGTAGCGGCGCATTAATGCTACAGTCGACACTTCTTTTACTGCTAATGCGCAGCAAGAAGACCTTTTTTAAATGAAGTGCATGTCTCATCATCAGCTTCTTTTAATACAGTCTTTCTCGACTCGACCAATCCTATCCAGTGCTTTTGTTTCGGGGTTTTCACAGTGAAGGCAGGTGACTACTGTCTCTGTTAAGCCACTGTAGAAAATGGCCTCTTATTTACCTGCACGCAGTCAACTATCCGGTCAACAGTGCAGGAGCGAGCGGTGGTTTGAAGCATTGAGATATTGTTTAATATAGAGCTGGACATGAGAGAATCAACAACTAGACCCTACCTATGAGACCCTCCATGGCTCTTAGCATTACCACTGGGACCAGAAGGTGGAGATCACGTGTAAAATCCCACTGTTTGTAAAAGAAGAAGAAAAAGATGCTATGATTGGTCTTATTCAATCCCACTGAGCTTCTCACACGCGCAGTAAGTCGAGCTCCCTCTGCACATGTCAAACACACCGTCACTCGGATTTCCCTTTGTTTTTGTCCCTTTTCTACCTTTCAGTCTATTTCAGCCAAAACAACATGAAGTGTTGGCACTTTTTGTATTGGCTGGTTCAGCAAATGTCCAGATTTTGTCCTTTTTTTTTTCTACAGTCACAATCGGATGTTTGATGGGTGGTTCGTTGTTTGTCGTTTGCTGAGAGCCATTATTGTCTGTGTCAGACTGAGAATCGGGCTGTGGGTTGGTGGCCTTTTCTGGCATGCTAAGGAGCCCGGAGTTATGGAATAAGTGCTGTGACAGCTACTGTTTCTCTCGACGCCCTGGTCCGGGGTGCACTCACCTGTTTTTCGAGGACAACACTTTGAAGTCATTCTGTGTCTCAAATAAATCACTCTATTTTGATATCAGAAACCACGGAGCCTGTGTCTTGATTTCAGTTAGTTTGAGACTGAAACTGGTTGTGTGCCTCAGTGCAGTTTCAGTCCCTCCAGGTGTTCCATTCCCAATATCAGGTCACTGTGACCTTTGACCACAGTTTTATCATATAATCTTTTGAGTCTAAGCAACAACTGATCAAAATTTGAGAGGTCACGGTGATTTGACTTTCCACCTCCAAAATCAAATCAGTTCTTCAGTGAGTCCAAATGAACGTTGGTAGGAAATTTGAAGGGATCCCCTGGTGGTCTCCCTGAAATATTGCAATCACAAGGCAAAAATGTGCTTTGATAGGTCACGCTGACCTCGAAAGACAACAGGCACACAAAGCCTCTGACCGCCGACATGAGACACATGAAAAAAATCCCATTCAACGACTCAAGACATTAAGAAAGTGTCTCCAACAACAGCTTAATAAATATTCAGTATATTTAATATAGTATAAAATAGATGTGTGCAAAAATACAAGATGGACAGTTGGAAAATACAGTAACTTGTTTAAATACGACACTTAAGACATTCTGTTGTACCTTAGGAGTTTAAAGGGAAAGAGTGCTTATCACAAAACCCAGTTTGCGTCTAAATCTGATAATTAATCAGAAGAAATATTCGGATAAGAATTACTAAGCCTGTGTGATATTATTGAGAAAATGACACATTCTTTCTGTTTTGCGTGAGACGCTGCTGTGGCTTTGGGGCTGCACAGTCGACGAGTCTATAAAGTACAGCAGATTTCTAAAAGCTTAGAGAGAAATAAAAGGCTTTGGAATTAAGAATCGGGCTCATTCTGTCGAAGCCTGATATCGGCAAAGGGAGGAAGACGATCTAACACATGAATGTGAACTAGAAGAGCAGCGTCGCTTCCACAAGAGCAGAGGGAGGTGGTTTGATGTTGACTCGAGCTTATCCGTCTCAGATCTCCAAGGATTCGCCGTCAGCGTCTATATCCTCATAGTCTCGTAGCTCGCTGGAAATGTGGAGTTCAACTGTACTAGACTCTGAACCTAGCAAGACAAAATATAAGGGGGGGGGGATTACTGGGCGTTACTGCACATGACACCTTAACAAACCGCGTAACCAACTGTGCATGTATTCACAAATGTATTTTGGGAGTTTTAAAATCACGTAAATCCTGCAAACACAAATCATGGAGCTTGTTTTGAAGCTTCTTTTTGGATGAAAAACAGATCGAAGGCTTTAAAAATGAGTTGAAAATAGCTTTATTGTCCATCAGAGACCCTTGAGTGGGGACACAAAACACTGAGTGGCCTTATGTACATGAGCCACATGGCGCACAGACACAACTACAAAAAAAAAGTAGAAAATTGTACAAAGTGTTTTACAAAATCATCCCAAAATACATTTAATTTACTCTGAACAGACCTTTTATTTTTTTCAAAGCAGCCGTTTTGACTTGTCCAAGCAGGAAAAGTACAGAATCATTAAAAATGTCTCTGACAGTGAATGAACACTGACGCTGAAAAGGCCGGATGAATTCAGCTGGGATTTTCCTGCTGGGACATTTAAAAACAGCTGTGGTGACAACAGGGCCCAAGTCATCACTCAGTTCTGCGACCCAATGACACACACATGCAAATTTATTAAGTTCTAAAACGTATTCAGTGGAATACAACACATTGCTCATATATAAATTAACAGCTTTGCCAATTGTTTCTATGGCATAAACAGGCATAAGAAAGAAAAATAGATTTTTTTATTTTGTAGTTTGAGATATCAAGACTTTTTCTATTTGGGCTATTTAGAATGAGGTCGGAATGCGTTGTATAAACTTCAGTGGAAGAGCATATGACTGCTTGTACGAATCGCTTGTAACAGATTAGTGAAACTATTTTTCAGAACCGGTTTCAGAAACAAGGGAGCTCTTTCTCTTCAAGCACATGAACAGAGTGGTAATCAAGAGATTGTGTCGAAAATGTTCTGCCGAGCAAGCAGAAGAAATCACGCAGGCTTTGAGGAGGTGGCAGCATTCTCGGATCTAAAGTATAGCAGGTAACGAAAAATAGGAGGATATTCATAATCAAACGATACACCCCCGGGATGTGACGCTCTGGCAGCACAGATAACTGTGAGTGGTGGATTTCACTTTTATAGATATTGACGCAATTAACAAAATAGTATTTCATCTGTATTATCAACAATATCAACTTAAATCTTAAAATGCTAAAATCTTCCTCCGATTTCGTTCAACTTTATTCTCAAATTGCAAAAGGGAAAATAATCTTCCTCCTCCTGTTGTCTTTCCTATTTCCGGCCCTAACACTCTTCTTTAAAACTCTGCATATAGCTCAATATGATTATTTAGTACAATAGCAGCACCTTGATCTAAGGACAGACTCTCAGTTCCATCAGTACCTTAAACACTTCAGATGTTCCACTCGTGCAGTTCATGCCACTGTACTGTTCATAGACTGAAGGAAAAGAACAGACAACGCTTCTCTACCTCCCCCCACTCCCCAGGTATCAAGCCACATGAACGCTGACATCTTGGGCTGAAGACCAATCGCGAGTCAGTCTCAACTGTCAATCGTCAAATAACTAATTAGAACCAAACATACTGGAAAAAGAATCACTTGAACATACATCGCTGTGAATACAACTACATACAACAACAGATTTATTTTTATTTGATGTGTATTTCAATGTTTTTGTTTGAAGTTTAGTTCTCATCTGCTAACATGAGCTACACTGCATCCAGCCACCAGGTGGCGATCGAGACTCAAGGGGAACGTCATCCATCTTTGTGCACAGTCTATGATGCCTCCATCAAAATTACAGCACCTCACAGAGAGTTATAACTTTGTCCTGCTCGTCCAACTCTGCACCACTGAAATTTGATTTAATCACAACAATAGAGACCTTCCCTGCTAATGAGAAAACAACGCGTTCCTCAGTGGATGATCTCACTCATCCAATAGACACCTCATCTCAAGAAGAGCCAGTCCAGCCAGAGCACCAGGAGACCCCGCGCACCACAAGGGACGCTGATGAGCAGCGCGGCAGCTTCACCAGCCCTGATACACAGGCGAGCTGTCAGTGCCACCGAGAGGCCAATTACCTTCTGAGAGGACACTGATGGCGTCGGAGTGGTGCTGCCCGCTGCCCGTCATGCTCTTCTTGGCCTCCTGGACGTGGCTCTGGTAGAGCAGGGTAGTTCCCACCACGGGGTTGTGGCTGGCGCCGTTGGGCACCGAGGTGGAGAGCGAGTCCCAGGGCAGCTCCCTCCTCCGCTGCAGGCTGAGGTCGATGTCGAAGCCCGTCCAGCCGTGGAAGGCCAGGGTGTTGAGGAAGGCCTGCATGGGGTTCAGGATTCCCTGGAAGAGCACACAAACCACCAATCCAGATCAATTCAAGTGTTTGATATCGATCAAATATAAATTCTTTATTCGGTATGCTGATGTGATATGAACCCACCATGATGAACCATGTGATGAGGGCTGCGTTTCGGACGTTCCTCAGACTGTTGTCGTTGATGTCCGTCTGCATCTCCAGGTAGAAGAGGAGGCTCTCGTTGATGATGTTGGGAACCCAGCTGAAACATCGCGGAAACAACAACGTCTGTCATCATCTTGGAACAAGCTACCAAGCTTTAAAATGTGACTTATCTAAGCAAACATGGAGAAGACATCAACGGATTTGTGTAATGTACCAATATTTCCACAGTGGAATGTTTACATCATATTCTGCCTCCTGAAGGTTTTTGCCAGACTCCTACCTCTCGCCTGAATGTTGTGGACGTGTCTGACCCCCGAAAAAACCCCCGCTGCGTTCTTTATACGTGAAAGACGAACTCTCAAAATGTCTGAATCCAAGTCCATGTCGGACAACAGCTTTCGAGTTAGAGTTCCTCAGACTGCCCTTACACTGCATTAGCAGAACAAATTCCATTGCTTCTTCCTTGACGTCCATACAGGCGATAACAGAAGTTAACATACCATATAAAGAACACCAGCATCATCTTGAAGAAGCGTATTTTTATATCGTTGGCCAGCTTCCTCTCGTTTTCTGTGTAGATTCCCTGTCGTCCTTTTAGTAAAGATGTCACTGGATTGGAGGAAAAAAAGAGATACGAAAATGTTTATAAAAAGTTATTTAATTTCTGTGTGTGTGTGTGTGTGAGTGAGAGTTAGTGTTTCCAACAATAATGAGGGAGAGGAGCCGACCTGCTGATAAGGTCCTGTTGAAGAAGATGGGGTTGGCCGTGAGGACGAGCAGCATGGGCGCGTACGTGGTGATGTAGTGAGGGATGGCGTGCTGCAGGCCTTGCTCACAACTGCAGAAAAAGGAAACAGAAATATTTTTTACAAAAACTGAAATCCTTAATGAGCAGTGGAACATAGTTGATAATTAACATGGATAATGTTAACTTGGTCAAAAGTCTCTGACCTGAATTTCCTAAACTTTCAAGGATGTAAAAACTGGCTAAAGGTTTCATTCACGCTGCTTTTATATGGCATGCTTCGCTCCTGACAGTCGTGTCTACAGGAACAACAAAGAGTCTTACTCGGAGATGGAGGGGTAGTAGAGCATGGCCACTCCTTCGACACACAGCAGCACAGCCAGACCCCATGTGATCATGTGGTAGAGGATGATGGTGCTGATGGGGAAAGAAACAAGTCATGAGACTGAGCTCACAACACATGCTGCAGCTCTGTATCTGGAGGATGAAGACGTTTCTTTTTTTCCCCCTTTTTTGTTTCATGTGCAGAAAACAATTGTACTGCAACAACTGAGATTAGAGAAATCAGATTTTTTAAATCCACCTTTTAAGACAAAACTAATAACCAGTTCCAGGCTGTTCAAACATTATATTTATTGTAGACAGTGAAGCAAAGTGGGAAAAGGAATTTTTTTTCAGATTTCATGTCAATGTCAGCTCAGTGAAAAGCTTCCCGCGTCAGGTGACAGTGAATGTTGGTCCATTGAAGATGAGGCTGTGAGCACCTGATTCCTGCCGATGTCTTCACCACCAGGAAGACGTCAACAGCGTAGCAGAAGGTCCACCAAAAAGAGGCGCTGAAAAACAGCTGGATCCACATCTGGAACACATCGAATCGGATGCATTATCCCGCAGCTTGTAATTCTATTAAGTATGAAATTAGTAAATGTGCCTTGTTTTCCAGATTGGTGTGAAACCGGGATGCATGATGTGCTTAAAGGTACATTGTGTAGAAATTAGGGATATCTAGTGATGAAGTTGCGTGTTGCAGCTGAATATCCCTCATCTCACCCCCCTCCCCCCCTTCCAAAAATGACAGATAACCTGTGACAGCCTTCAGTTTTTATAAAAACTCAAAAGGTGTTTAGTTTGTCCAGTTTGGGCTACTGTAAATAACATGGCGGCCTCCACATAGAGGACCCACTCCTGATGTAAATATAAAGTATTTAAACATTAAGGGTAAATTCTAGGGTGAAGAAAGCAACAATTTACAATTGAGATGAACACTAGTGGAAACATCACTAGGATTATTTTATATAAAATGTCTGTTGATAGATCCCTTTGACCTAAATCTTACACACTGAACCTTTAATGATTTAGTTTTTCACATGTTCCTTCCCTGAACTCGGCCACACTTCAGCGCTGTTCAGATCACATACTGACCGAACAACCCAGCGCTTTTGATCGGTGAATGAAACAAAGGTTTGTCACTAAACGTACCGCGCTGCCGACGCAGAAGACTTCAGGCCAGACCTCAGTGTTGTTGGCCACTGAGATCTGGTCCACGATGTTGGGAAGGCCGAGCCACAGCGACGACCTCAGGATGATACCTGGAAGAGGAACACAGCACATGTTCTGGCTTTGGCAGCAAACACCAGTGGAAGAGGACAAACACAAACACAAAAAACCTTAGCAGGAGAATTTTCTGGGTTTAATTAAAATGTAAACACTTCAAAGTTCCTTTCTTCCTGCAGGTCTCTTTTTCTATGAGCATTAATTAATGAGAGCCCTCTTAATAGCAGCTTTACATCATGGATCTGGCTCCAGGTGCATTTTACAAGGGTGTTTCCATTTCCTACATGAAACTGTTTGTTGCCGATGAGCCATGAAAAACACAGGAGCTCTCCCTGAGTCTTTATGGGATGCACACTGTGTATTTGACTTTTGTTTAAACTGTGCCATGGGTGTAGCACAAGCGCGCCCATATACTTCATCTGCCCGAGTGATGGATGATCAAGTTGAGATGTGACACTGGCGTTAAATGAATGAGGTGCAAGAATCTGAGGATAAATCCTGCAGCACTTTGTGGATCAATAGCTGTAGCATCCACAGAACAATGCTGCATTGAAATAAGCTGAAGGCCATAAGAGTCACCTCACTGCTCACATGAGAGGAGTGTGATTCTTTTATTACATAAAGAGAAAAAAAGCAGCCAAACCTTTGAAATCTTCTTATTTAGTCAAAAGTGTATAAATATGTTAGATGAGGTTTGCATTTATGGTGTGGATACAATTTTCCATTTGAAAAGGGGGAGTGAGAGCATGTCCTTAAACAGTTATAGTTTTAACAGCAGATAAATAACATTTCCATGACATGTTGTGTTGAAAGTTCCCTCCTTGTATGAACACAGCAGGACAGACTCGCAAATGCAGAAGAACAAAAGGGTTAAAAAGGAAATATTCGCTTGCGTAATTGGGCACAGCCACATGCGCTCTTAAGACCCACTTCATCTTTTCTCTTTGTTTTGAGGCCCATCGGCCAAAGCAGAGGTTTGGACGCGTTACCTGTGCATCCCAGTATGTCACACACGCTGATGATGAACAATATCCGCGAGGAGGACGCGGGCCTCGGCAGAGGATACTGTCCCAGTCTCCTGTAGCCTTTGCGCTTGGGCAGGATTTGGAGCACGGCGAACAGGAGGCTGAGCGCGGCGCTGCCCAGACTCAGAGCCCCGAACAGCACCGGCTGGAAGGAGACCACGAAGTCCGTCGCCGCGTCCCGGTTCGGGCAGCAGAAGGTCTCCAGCCGGGGGGATGCCATCGCGGACCGGAGGCAGAGAAAGAGAGATGGGGAGGATAAAGAGGAGAGAAGTGGTCTACGGTGTCAGCAGGGGTGAGGAGAAACAGAAAAGAAAGGAAGAGGAAATGGCTGAGTCCATGACCCTGCTCCCTCAGAAATCACGGGGCTGAATCATCATGTGCTTCCATTTAATCCCTGCAGTTATAGTTTAACTGAGCCACAATGCGAGAGGCCGACAAAGGACTGTGTGTGGTAGAGAATAGAGAGATTCGGGCTTTGAGTTGTGTGAAGTTTTGAGTCCAGCAGGAGACTCAGTACTTTCAATAAAATAAAACATGAATGTGTCTTCCACTTCACTTGTCCTGTGCAAAAATATAATTAAAGTACTTCAAGTAAAAAGGAGATTTTAAATTCCATGTACACTGGGATACAAAAGTCAAAAGGAGAAACATGGCTTGTGTGCAAAACACTGCACAAACCATCAGACCACATCCACTAACACCAACACAAATAAGCAACACATCCATATAGAATAAGGACATTTGCCATTAAAGAATCAGAGTAGACTCTGTAGAAGCCGACTGTATTTTACTACGGCAACACAATAAAGGATTTCATTCATTCATTCATTTGTCCCCAAAGGGAAATTGGTCAAACCACAAAACAAAAAGCCATCATTCAAATGCAAAATAGAAAAAAGAAACAAAACGAATAGAGCAAATCAAACAAAAGAAATTGTAGGTCAAATTATAAATACAAATATTGAATTAAGTAAGTAATTTCACTGATAACAAATTAAATTAAACAAAATCAAATTACATTGCCCCATTTTCCATACAGAGTCGAACTGAGAGACATCGTGGTTTCACGCATGTCAGAGACAGTTAAGTCCCAGACACACACAAACACACACACACGCACACGCACACGCACACGCACACACACACACACACACACCACACCCACAAACACACGCACACACACACACACACATGAACCTCACTATGTGTGTGTGTGTGTAATCTCCCATAACATTAAAGTATGTTGAGCCTGGAGTTGATGTGGAATGTGGCTCTTCATGCTGTGACACAGTGAGTCCCACTCCACACACATAAATCAATGTGAACAAACAGGTGTATGGTGAGACTATGTTAGAATACTTCTATTAGTTCTTTACAATCAATCAATTACTATTTAACTCTTTTTAGACTTTTCTTAAAATGCCTCTTGTTGCTTGTATTTTCTATTTTAAGCTCTTTGAATTCCCTTATTGTTAAAACAGTGGATTTTGATAAAAAACAAAATAAACAATGAATAAATAATCAGGAACAAAAACGTCGAGTCTGGCAATAAATTAGGCTCGACATTTCGTTGGATTCATAATAATACGCTGGTTGCTCTACCAGGATTTAAAGCCTGTTCTTGAAACATTTTTTAATATTGATGCAGCAGCAGACGTCCAGTCCATCGTGTCCAGGTACAGCCGAGGTCACAGCAACTCCGGGCCGGAGATCTGAGACGGCTGGTCCAGGGGCGGATCCTGGTACAGGCGACATAGGTGGTTGCCTAGGGCACAATGGACTGATCTATCATGACTTGACACATGCAATGTAAAACAATACAGTGACGTCACACCATCATCCTCTAACCCCAGGACCATCGTCATCCTGTGCTTAGTTTCTCAAGGGAATGAGCAGGTAATCCAATCCTTAATGTTAATGTATTTGCTAAAGTTTGGGACTCGAGGCTGTCGTGTTGGCAGGTCTTCAACCACCTATTCATTGCACAATATCTAATACTATGTCAATTTAAAAATGAAATAAATAAAAAAATGAAAAAAATATATATACAAAATTAATATAAAAGGTTTAAATACAAATTAATTTAAATATAAAACATTTAAATTTAATTCAATTAAATTAGCAATTTTAATTAAATTAAATAGAAAAAAAACTGCATGCACATCCTGCGCAGAAGCCCATTTCGCACATCCTGCGCAGAAGCCCATTTCGCAAATCCTGCGCAGAAGCCCATTGCGTAGGAAGTGCGTGTGCAGTTAATTATTATTTTTTTTTAATTTTTCTGTTTTTATATTGAATTAATTTAAGATATTTTGTAATTAATAGGATTCGAAAACCTGCCAATTTTAAGAGATCTGTATATTGCCGGTATGGGGATGGGAAAGACTGGAGTGTGAAACCAGGACATCTTATTGTAAAACGGCGACTCTACCGACTAGGCCACACCTCCTGCTGATTCCCTTGAGGAACTGAGTACCATAAGAGGATGGACAAATTATCTTGTGTGTCCGTGTCATTCTATGCTGCTTTTGATAACCCAGTAGTTTTCTAACCTTGTCCATTGACGTTTTACAATAATCACAGTCTGCTGCAGCTAGTTTCCATGTGATGTCCTGAGGCTGCCCCCTGCTGGTTGCTGGGTTCCTCTGCTGCGCCTGCTTGGTTTGTCTCCTGCTTGGTTTGTGAAACTGTGAAACTCATTAACTAAAGTTGTCCATAAAAGAAAATCTTTATTATCATTCAAGGGCAATTTTATGTACAACCAGCAACCAGTGCCCGACAAAAATAAACCAATATATACAATGTAAAATAAAACACAATATGAAAACCCTATAGACTAAGTAGCAGGGGAAAATAAGCTTTAAAATAAATGAATTGATATGTCGATTAACAGAAAATGACCCGTCAACTATTTAGATATTCTAGAAACATTTCATTCTACCTTTAATTTCCTGTTGTGTTTCAGATTATTATTAATGATGGTGACATTTCCTTGATAAATGTGTGTATCTACTGGAAACTACTTGACCAATAACCACACAACTTGGTAGAAGGAAGCTGCATGGATCAGAGATGAACCTATACGGCTCTGTTGAGCTCTACTGAGTGCCAGTCTATTGAATAAATCTGGAATCTTCTCTCAAAAAACATTCCCATCTTTCTGCAGCACGAACCTGAGCAACGAGAATACATAATCAGTACCATTACTCAGGTTTCTATGGCTGTGACCAAACAGCTGCACTCCAGCTGTTGTCCTGAATGAGCTTTGCTAATGAAAGAATACTGCATAGTCACATGCAGTATGCGTTGAGAGCACAGCATCATGGTTTAAATGTTTCTACCAACACATCTTCTTTGGAACTCTGTCTGCAACAAGCATACTGTGTCAGGGTGAAAATTTAAATTAATAACACTGCATACAGTACAAGCAACACAAACGTTTTGTACTAACCGGAGTAAACTTCCTTCAAAGTCGTACACAACACTATATGGATGATGGGTACACAGTTGTAGCGATGGTGGATACTTGTGTATTCAAAACAAATGAGCTGTTAAAAGACCTACCTCGTACATAACTAACCGTCAAGTAGATAAACTACAGGTCTATTAGAAGAATTTAGATAAACCATTAATATTAGAAGAAGAGAATTTCCTTCTCTAACAGAGAAACTGTCTCTGTTTACACCTTAATCCCTAATATAGCTTAAAAACCCAAATCAAAGAATTAAATCATTTAAACATGCATCAGTAGACATTCAATTATCTGAAATAGTTTTAATAAAACATGCACTTCAAATTATAGGTGTGCTATGTCTTGAAAAACAGCCTCGGATTCCTATCACTTGTGCACATGTACCAACTGTAGGCAAGCCAGCATCTGAAACATCCTCCTGGATGGCTCCCTGTGTGAAGAGTCAGGCGGCGGCTCACACAGAATTTGCGATTCTGCCTCCGGTGTGTCCCTGACGTACACGCTGCGGTGATAGACTGTGGTTAGAGTCAAAGATGAATCAAAAAAAGATCAAATTATTAGGTGCACAATTCAGAAAGCACCGCAAAGTAGAGGAGGAGAAGAAAGAACAATCTAGAGGTAAGAATCAGCCCGATTGTGGACATAATATTTATTTTCATCTTATGAAATGCTATCATTACAGCTGATTTCAGACTCTTTTTATTATATATTTTTATTGTTTTATATAGCTCACAATTTTGTCTGCCTGTCTGTGCATCTGTATACAGTCCAAAAGTTCTTGGGGATGCATGACAGTTTGTGTGTGTATGTTGGGGGGAGCCAATTTGAAATCTCGCCTAGGGCGCCAACATTGCCACGGCCGGCCCTGGGCTGGTTCACATTTGAGGAAGATTTATTCGGGGAAATAAAGCACAGAGGGTTTTCATTATTCAGTGCTACAGAGGTGGCATTGATGGAGTTTTTACAATGGTATTCTAATACATACGCACCTTCCCTGACACGGCACAAAGTCAATTGTGTGGGATGTCTGTGGCTTGTTTCCAGTGGATTAACAAGTCCCTGAGGAAAAGAGCTGCAGCGTTCACTGGCTGTTTGAAACGTCTGCTCTCTGCTGCTGCCCCCTGCTGGTTAGCATATAACATGATCGTAGCACTCAAAACACAGAAGATATTGATGGTACTAACTAAACATTTGGCCAAAAGTGAAAATGATGTATTACTGTTTCACATTATTATTATTATAATATTATATTAGTATGTATCATATCTGTAGTATATCCGAATATAAAGCACCAACACTAATGTATATCAATAATCACATAACTTTATATCCAATATGGTTTCCCCCCTCAAAATAGATAATGTACGTACAATTTCTTCAAAGTATATTAACTTTCTCGCTTTTTGAATAATTCAGAAAACCGTGAATATGCAGATGCTTTGTTTGTTTGAGATATTTAGACAAAATGTCGCCTGTTCAAGTTTCCACATCAAAGTAGTTCTGCTGTTGAAAAAAAGGTCAAACTCAGATCTGATGTGAGCTCAGAGACACTGTTTGCAAACAGTGCGTTTCCTCAACAGCGACTGTGGCTGAGGGGGTAGTGCGGGTCGTCCCCTGACATAAACGTCTGTGGTCTGATTCCACAGCATAACAAAAGGTTCTTGGGCAACTTCACATTACCCCTGACGGCTGTACCATCAGCTTATTATTACAAATATGTTCCTTACTTCTCCACATCATTGCCCACATTGTACCATCATCATATATTTGTGCACCAGTCAGCACATGTCCACAGGGAGAGTTTTAGTTTTCTGACAAATAAATGAAAAACTATTATATTTAAAAAAAAATTGAAATCATATGTCTATATACTATATTTATGGTATTATATAGTGTTCATAATCCATAAATACCGGAACATGAAAAGTTTTGGCAAGTGTTTTCTGATAAATCTAAATCGAAAGACTTTGAAAACAGTCTGTTGTGTTGTTGCAGATGTTGCAACATTAAATGTACATGTTCTTCTATTTTTTCTGCACATGAGTAATAACTGAGTTTTTAGAAAAATAACACATGATGCATTTGACTCAGATGACTAACTTAAACCCACGTCCTCCCCCAGCGCCGCCTGTCTCTCCTGCTGCAGAGGATGGGTGTGGATGCACAGTCTCAAGTTACAGACCTGCTCAACAGGCCCCGCCGCCGCTCCCCTCTGCAACTTAATTGGTTGAGGCCCAACCGCTGCTTTCAACCAGCCTGCTTCCTGAATGGCAAGTATTTTGTTTGAGAGGAAGTGACATCACAGCACCAGAGTCCTGCCACACAGACACAGTGGAAACAGATGAGGACACAACACTTTTCAGATGTGCTCTGACTCGCAGCTCAGCCTCCATTCCAAAAAGCCTCTCGGGCGAAACAATGAAAGAGTAAAAACAGATTTGGGAAAAACACAAGGACATGAATATGTCTGCTGGGCACAATGAGACGCCGCGAGACACTACATGTCAAACTGGGACTGTTGTTTTTTCCTCCAACCCTCTGATGAGTGGTGAGTAGCTGCTGGCAGCTGGAGTGTATTCACTGCTTTACTCCAAAACGTTCAACTTGTCATTCTTATCGACATTTGTGTTATTTGAAAGTTTGAGACAAAGTAAAGCTTTTTTGTTTTGATGTGTTTTATTCCAAGATGTGGAATCAGACTGGTCTCCAATTCACGACGCAGCCTTTAATGGACGAGTTCTCGCTCTGCAAAGACTCATTACTCAGGTAAAGTTGGATGATACACCGTTTGAGGAAACATTTTGCTGTTGCAAAATCATCTGATGTGTGAAATACGTGTTTACTCTTTGCTATAACATGAAATTTGTAGTTTGTAAAGACGTAACTCATGTGCCTCTGCAGGATTTCTGAATCGACATGTGTTCTGTCCTAAGGGTAAATGTGTCAATCTGAACACACTGGACCAGGTCTCTCCTCTCCATGGGGCTTGTGTACAGGGCCACGAGGCTTGTGCCAAACTTCTGATAGACAACGGGGCAGATGTCAGTAAAGCATCATCATCTTAATATTTCTTTTTTTGGTGAATATATTTTGTGTCTTTCCTCGGAAGAGAGACTCTGGAATCCTGCTCTGTGGGCTTGATCGGAGGCAAATATATAAACTATTTAACTGAGAGTTAAACAAGCGTGCAGACACATCCTCGAATGCACAATAACACATTAACGAAGGAAAAATGTTCAGATACAAAGTCTAATTTGTTCACCCACAGTTATGCACTGCATGTCTGAGGGAGGATAGCAAATGTGGTGTTAAAGAAATATAACCAGCGGACGATTGTTTGGTACAGGAAATTATACTTACGTCTTAATATTGCGACTAATTAGTTTTCTACATTTTTAAGTGTCAATTGACCTATTCTGGATTTTAATTTGATGATTTTTGGGAGGAATCTTTGGTGAATTATCTAAAAGTACACTGTCCTCCTTTCAGGTAAACAGATTGACGGTGGATGGCAAATCTCCCCTGACAGAGGCCTGCGCCCGGGGTCACGTGACCCTCGTAGCGTTACTCCTTCAGCACGGAGCGACTCCCGTGGGGACCAGCCACTCCAGCTCTCCAATCCACCGGGCTGCAGCCAAAGGTCAGGGGGTCGCATTCCTCTGCAATACACGCACAGGATTATAAATGCTGAAGCAGCTCGGCCAGTCACAACAAAGTGCACATGGAGCCAAATCATCAGAAAACAAACTCTTTGAAACAGTGTAAAAAGGATATAAACTACGTGTTATCGTGGCCTACAAAGGAAAACGCCTGCACATTTTCCTCCCAAGCAGAGTTCAAAGAAGCAGATTCCTTCCAGCACATCATTTCTCTTTGTGCTGATTCTGATAAAATCTCTCCAGGTCACCCGGAGTGCATCGCTCCTCTCGTTCAGCACGGTGCAGATGTGGATCAGTACATTGAACAGCTGGGTTCCCCTCTGCACGTCGCCTGTTCCAATCGGCACCCGGGTGCTGCGAGGAAACTGCTGCAGCTCGGTAAGAACGCTTCTCACTCGGGACCTCTCACACACGTGCACGGCTCCTTTAGGCTCAAGAGGAAAAGTAACTTGGATCACGTTTTGCAAATGATGTTAAACAACAAAAATGTACATCAGACAAATTACACAAACAAAGTGTCTTTAGTCAAAGTAAAATATACACAGTGTAAAAATACTCTGGTAGAATGTACTTACAGGGGAATTCCACAGATTTTATACATCTAAGTCTGTTTACAGGTCATGGAGAGAACTACTGCTTGTGTGAAAAACCCTTTGTGTCTCCCGATGGAGGCTCAGTGAAATCTAATGAAGTGTCTCGAGTGGGGTTCAATCTGTGGTCGTGGGGTTATAACGTAGATCTGGTTCCGCTGCATTCACACTGATCCTCTACTGGAATGTAACTTAGTACATTTACACAAGTACTGTACTTTGGTACAAATTTACTTTACCTGAGGGACATTTTGGACTTTTTACTTCACCAGTTACACAACAGTCATACTTAGCGAATATTTGACACGTACAATTTAAAGTTTTTTAATTTAGCTGTTAATACATTACTGATCTGACGTTTTAAACAATTTTACTTGTAAATAATATTTGTAGTATACATATTGCAGAGTTACTACTTCGTACTGAATATGTAGGAACTGAGTACTTCCTCCACCACTGCAGAATCATCACATACAACTACTGTAGCTAATCATTTGAAAAACTTTAATATGGCACATTAATATAGCAGTGTACACATTTGTGAAGTACAAGGTGGTGTTAAATGTAAAACACACGAAAAAATTGTACTAATAAGTTTACGCAATTAAAAATGATGTTGTGCTTTGTTTCAAGTAAAATAAAGACCTCTTTGGTATTATATTTTTTATTATTTATGACCCGAGTGAATTCAATTTAATTAGAAAACACCACCAAGTCGTTAATATGAATAGTAAAGATATTCCGTGCATGAAGTGAACTGTCAGAGAAGCTCTCCTGCGGTCATGTAACGTGAGGGAATCAAACCTCATCCGCCTCCTCTCTCCTTCAGGAGCCGGTGTGAACCACAGTGCGTCGGGTGACTCGCCCCTGCACATCGCAGCTCGTCTGTCCGACCCCGAGCTGGTGTCTCTGCTGCTCGACCACGGGGCCGACCGCTCCCTCAGGAACCCAGAGGGCAAACGGCCGCTGGACCTCGCACCCCCCAGCAGCCCGGCAGAGAGGCGTCTGAGACAAGCAGGAGGTATTCAACAAACTGAGCAAGTAGCCTGACGGAAGATTCTCATGGTCTTAACATTGGTCTGAGCTGTGGCTAACATTCCAAACATCTCTCTGTCATGGCCTGCGTCTCCCCTGATGATGAACCCCCCCTCCTCCCCACCCCAGATGTGCCTCCTCTAATGCAGATGTGCAGGCTTAACATCAGGAGAGCTGTGGGCAAGCGAAGGCTGGGTGGGATTCATGACCTTCACCTCCCCACAGAACTGAAACACTACCTCCTCTACCATTAAGAACCCTGGGAAGATTTCATACACTGAAAAACTCAACCCCTCAAGATCAGAGCAGTTCACCTCTACGTCCATAGGGGGCGGACTTGCACAGTCTTACAAGGAGACGACTACATCATGGCTGATGGTTGAGATGGTCATCGACTGTAATTCTCCTTAGTGACAGACTCTGATGATAAATAGGGACTTTATCATGGGGACCTAAAAGTCCTGCTGCAAGATGTGAATATTCATAAACAAAAACGCATGCGTATAAGAATGAGAGTATAAGCCCAGGAGGCCAAGCAAAGACTGCAAAATGAGCTATAAATAATTATTTTGAATATTACACAACACACCATTAAGCTAATGTTGTTTTTTTGTAATGTCTGGCAATAAAATACTTCGTGTTTGGTGTTTTTTTGTTTGGATGCTGCTGTGTTGAGATTTAAATACATTTCACTTTGGACATTAAATAGACGAGACCTGCTTTGTTATAAAGCTCACGACACGTCTGATACAAGAAGTACATGTACACGATTCCTGTGGAGTTGAATAATGATTCTTCAAGACCACGTGGTACAATGCTACAGGAATCTAATGACTGAAACTGATTGGTACGACATGATCGCTTACACACTTTCATCCAACCTGTTACTTTCATGACCAAGACATACAAACGTGCCACAGGGTGTTTATTTCAAGATGTCAGACATTTTATGGGCCTCCTTCAGACCGGATGTGAAATGTATCAGCAGGTCTTTGTATGATCAGACATGCAGCTACGTGTGTTTCTTAAACATGGTCACAGTCTTGGTACTGAGAAGTTCCTCCAGATAACCAGAAACTATGAGTCAGCATTCACTGAACACAATCCACAAGGGTTCTGAACTTAAAAAAACCTTTGACTTCCCTCTTTCGTTCCCTTTTTAGTTCCTCTTTTTGCTTTCACATGTGTTTTTAGCACTAATAAATAAAGATATAAGACTGGTTCACCACTGGATTTACTATCTAGTTGTGAAATGTATGTCTATTAAACACTTGGGCCGACAGATTGTTTAAAAAAAAAGAGACTTTACATTGAAATGTCTGTGACTGACTGTGGAGAGACACGCTTGCACAATTGACTCATTTTTTACTCACTGCAGAAACAATGAGTCTAATGTTGATGTTTTTGTGCTCGTGTTTAGATATTATGCTAAATAATTCTGTGAAACAAAAAACTGCTGTTTCCCAAGAGTCTAGAAAATATTTTTAAAAACAAGCCCGACACGGGGAGCTAGAAAAAGAAATGTTAAAATGGAATTCATTGGGGACAGAAGTAGATAAAACAAAACATCATATACTGTATATATATATATATTTATAGAGAAGTAAAAGTTATCTGAGAGATGCATGTATAAACTGCTAAGTTGTATGTAATTTACCATATCACTCCAGTCCTACATCAACATAATAATTATATCCATGTACCAATCTGAGAAACAGAGCTTTGTAGTTTTGAAGTGAAGAAAGACACTTTCTTTTGATTTCTAGTCGACTCTTCTCTCCATTGTCCGTATGTGGTATTCTGTCAGATCAGGTTCCCTGCTGAGTCTTTATGGCCACATAAGATAAATATTGAATGGAAGTGGACTGATCATTGGCAATGTTCCCAAAACTCCCCTGCAGCCTGTCAGCTGTCACCATCTTCAAGGACTCATTGATCTCTGACCTGTGAGTAAGTCTGTGGATAAATTGGGTTAACTCACTCCACAGGGAGCGAGAGCAGGTTCACTGCAGATGGAAATATAAAGCTGGGATATGGACAGTATGATACGCACCTACTGATTACAGACCGATCAGTTTCATGTTACTCCACAGTTACTGGAATGGATTCATGTCACAGCCGCTTCGTCATAAGCATTGATCCCGACAGGGCGTTTAGAGAGATGATGGAAAGGACTGCGTGTTACCGTAGTTCTCTGTGAGCAGGAACCTCCTCTCTACGGGGACAAAAGCAACAGTTGCTCCACTCACTCACTCCCTTCTTGTTAAACGCAGCACTCATTATCTTTCCCATCGATCGCCTCCCGTCCCAATTTGGCGCTTGAGCTAAATCATTGTTCCCCTCAAACATAGCACGGGTGCCCGGGGCTCGGCCGCAAACATCGAGCCGCGCTTCGATTTGACTGGTGCGTAATGTTTAATCAATACTGTGGAGGAGCTTGTGACTTCAGAGGCTGCCCCGGAAAGATACGGAGTGTGGTCCGGCTGCAATTAGCGGCACGAAGACGATCAGGCGAGATAAGTCGGTCTGGCAATGTCAGTCACTTGAGCGCTCGAATCATTTTTCCACTTCAGCCATCGTGCCATAACTGATGGTGGTGCCCTGCTCCGCTCTGTGCAGTGCAGTGTATCCCAACAGGCTCCCAGGTTCAGTCGGGTACTGTGCGGCTCTCGCATGCACTTATAAATCAACCCACCTATGTGTGATACCAAAGCTTTTACTGTTATTCCCCAGAGGCAGGCACTCCATTAACCTCCATGCTTTTTGTTGTACATCGGCACTTACTACCCAAACAGTGCAAAATGCATTTCTTACCGAGGGTTTAAGTGAAACGCACAAATGCAAGTTTTACATCCAGCACACACGTTGGCTTGGAACGATCCACTTCCTTCTTCTACAAGCAGCTTCTAAACAGAGAGGGTTTTTCCTTTAGAGGAGAGGGAGCCTTACAAAGTGCTATGACTAAAATAGAAAGTGTAATCTTCTGGGAATGAACATTGTGCGGCACCCAAAACAGCAGAGTGTTTGTAATCAAGTTCAACGGAGGATTATTTTGCTCATTATTGTGTGCATCTTTCTAATCGTCCCTCGAATGCAGGCGGCCACCACCTAGTGAAAAAACAAGCTGCGGATGTTTCTGCCAGACAAACCCTGATGTGCACACATCTAATAACAAAATCGTAATCATTCGTCGTGCGGCTGCTCGCGCCCTGATTGCTCCGAGCCGGATCTTGTTATAGATATCAGCGTCTTCCACTAAGCTACAAGTGGGTTGCGCCGTGTCCTCGCACTCGCCAGTAATTGCTTTGGTATTTTTAGTTTGCAAGTGTTTGCAAGGGAGTAATTAAAACAAATGGAGGCGATAGAGGAGGCAGAGATCTCCTGTGGCTTCTTGGTCCGAGCACGGAGAGGTTTAGTTTGGGTCGTACGGCAATGTTTGCAATTAGACACCGCTGCACTAATGATGGGGTTTATTACAGAGTGTAAATACGACCAGTGCGTGGCCGAAACATTTCAATCTCGAGATAAAGGGCGTGTAGATGCTCTTTAATCGCTGCCTGACTTGACTGCACAAGAGAAAAAGTATCAGAATCTTAAAAGAAAAAAGGGAAGTTGAAAAAGAGTTTATTCACATTCTGTAGATTCATCTAATGTAAAAAATTGTACATAATGATCACAAAAATAACTCTTTGTTTTCTAAATATTGTTACTTTTGCAATAAATACACATTTATTTTATGATCCTTCTTAGAAAAAAATGAACGAATGATTTGATGTCCCATTGTTAAAAGTGTCTTTGTTAACTCTCAAGTGCCTGGAAATCGATGAGTACAATCTCTTCACACAACAACTCCACAACGACTCACATGTCCCTAAAGTCAGCGCTCCTCCTCTCTATGACGGAAGCCTGTTTGGGGAATCCGGGGAGGGGGGGGGCGAGCGCAGGCGATCAACCGAGGCCCAGCCGGAACCGTCTCGTGTCTGTGATTGACTTATAGCAGGCGGAGGGAGCTGGGGTGACATCAAGATTTCGGCTGGGCCGTGCTCAGCAGGTAGAGACAGAGCAGGTTCAGCGCCACGAGGACCAGGACCAGCACCGTGAGAACCTTCTGCAGCCAGAGACACGTGTTCAGCTTCTGCTCTAGCCGAAAGTTGCAGGCCGTCATCCGCATGAGCTGGTGGGATAAAAAAAAAAAGAAAGAAAGGTCACTCACCTGGTTTATCAGTGGGAGAGCATTGTAATGGACGGCTCAGAAACAAGGTAGACTATAACGGACGTGCAGGAAAAGGAATGGTTCAAGATCTGGGGAAGTCAGTCACTTAACACACCGAGAAAGTGCATTTAGCATCAAAACTGGAAGCAAGGGTCAACTGCTAGTCTGGCTTTATCCATATTTAGATACCAGTACAGCTACAAAATATTAACTTGTATTTTGTTTTACTGCATAAAGATAAGCAAAGTGGAATCACAGGCTGTGAGTAGTTTTTCATGAACAACCGTCAAGGGACTCTGAGGATCTCAGCTCTGTCTATCAAAATGCAAAAACTATTAATTACAACTTCCTTGCTGCACCACCAGAATGCTTGATGATGATGGGAGTCTGTACAAATCTTTGAGGTGTGAAAAAGTAAGTCAATTAACACGTATATTATAATAAGTCACAGTCACTTCAACAGAACTCACCATTATGTCTGATTCCTGCTGCCCGCTGGTCCCTGTATCCACAGGACTATCCCTCAGAATACTGACTGCTGGTTTGAAGCTCTCCAGAATATTGCAGCGCAATCTGAGGGAAAGAAACAGTCTAATGAGCCATGAGGCCTCGAGGAGTCCACTATTAGAACTGTCTGACCAGAGGCCATCACCAAGAGTGTGTGGTGTTAACCTGTGTTCCATGATCTTGGCTTTTGGTACTTCTTTCCAGAACTGGGCCAGGTCCTGGGATCCAACGTTGTCCATCTCAGCCGCCATGACCAAAAATCGGTCCTGCGGCGAAGCCTGAGATCCTGAACAAAAAACATTCAGGGCAAAATTACAGCAAAAAGCTCAGACAATTAGGATCGTTGTTGTGGCTCTTAAATTCCAACCATTTTTGTAAATGTGAGAGAAGAATTTTAACTGTTGTTTAAACTCAGTAAAAAAGTGAAGGCCTCAAAGAATCTGTTTAGAAATGTCAGTGCAGGACATAACAGTACTGCAATGTATAACAGCTACTAAAGACTCTTTAGACATGTAAGAAGATAGAACTGATTGTTCTGAGAGATATGGGGCACAATATAACCTGCAGCTGACCTCACAGTCCCAACACAACACCGTCAGTTGTCCGACAGGGGAGATGATTATTTTATCACTATTGAAATATGTATGTCAGGCGAAATAAAAGTGGCTGCCGGCACTTTGAGAGAGAAACAGACTGGACCATTTGATTATTCGAAGGTTCTGCGTTTGGACACATCTGCTGTGAGTAAAGCTAAAGCGCAGTACCTCCATGTAAGGAAACCACTATTTCAACGGAAGCTCCTGGTTCACAGCAGCTGCTGCTGGGCTTCACTCTGTACTTCTCCGGTGCTGTGGTCCGTACCTGTGGAGACACCAGATTCAAATTTAATACAGTTTTGTTGTGTTTAACTGTTAGTTAGTTTGACTTTTAGAAAATGTGGTAAAGTGCGCATCACACCATGAGCCACAGCTCAAGTTGACATTTTCATGACACGTGTTTTGTGTAACTTACATCCAACATATATTTAATTTAAAATATATAATGAAGACCAACTGAATTATTACCAAAATCGTCCAATGAGCCTTTCACAGATGTTTAATATCAGTGTTTGTTGACAATATGCACCGATATTGAAAACTTTTATTTTACAAAATAAATGAACAATGCAGAAAATGTGCATTTATATATAATTTCGATAAATTCAAGTTCTATATATTAAGCTGTATTTGTGTTTTTATTGTAAGTTTATGATTAAGCAAACTGTAAAATATCAAGCCTCAATTATATTTGTCATAAGGTTTTGATAACAACATCCTAGGAATCACTGCCAATTAGATTGTATTTTATTTACTCCCTGTTATCATATTGGTATCAGCCCCCACAAATCCTTCAGCAGTGAACATTTGCTAATTATTCTTAAAATATAATTTCACCTAATAATCACATGTCAAAATACTGATCAATTAATCTAATCTCAGTGCTATTACCAAAACGTTCAGCAGTGTGTAGCAGTCATCATCCCATGTTCACCAACTCAAGCAGCCAAGGTAGCACACAGGCACGTGAGTGTCCTCACACTCACCTTGAAGGCCACTTGATTCTTGGTCACATTGCTCAGGATAATGAGACACTTCTTCTCGGTGTCTCCAGAACCGAAGCTGAGCTCCTCTGCAGGGCTGCACAGAGAGGAAAATAAAAAACACAGCGTGTAACAGGAGCGTGGTGAAAATCAGAGGTGCAGATCTTTAGTAAATGACAGTGATTTTGTGCTTTAAAATAACAAATTATTAACCCAAGAAGAGATTTCAGAGGCTAGATGTGCTTACTATGATCTAACAAAAATCTATCTACGAACCACATTAAATGGTGGTTTTATGCGGCCATTGGTGCTGGGGACAAAACTGAATTGTCGAAACCTTCTGAGCACCTGTTGTGGGAATAAATGTATCAACACAGGTAATTGTAGCACCCGCCTCAATATCCATATAATTTCTGTTGATATATCAATACACTCACAATGACAGATTAGTTGACACACATGGGGAGAAAACAAATCAATAGATGATGCACTTGTTAATCTGGTTTGATAGTTTCTTGCCTTTAAATACCACATTAAGAAATATTAACCATGCCAATGTTGTCTTTATGACCAGACAATATTCAAGGTATTCAGACAATTTCTTGCAAAAATTGGGAAGCATGATTATGAAGTCAAAAGATATAAAACATTTCCTCCATTTTGGTCACCTTGCCTTGCTCTCTGATTGTTGTTGTTTGTGTCTTGTGAACTTGATGCTTCTTCTTATTAATTTGTAAAAGTCACATTTGGCTATGAATAAATTGGGATTTAATGAATTCAGCCTTAATAAACACAGAACACTTGATACATTGGAGACTTTCACTTTGCCAAGAATAAACTGGCAGATGGATTATAACATAAAGGTTGTCATTGATGGAGCTTGGCTGCATTTCATGGACGAAACAAACATTTTATTCTGTTTCATGTCCTCGTGTGTTCCTTCCTGGACTAAAACAGCTGTGGAGTCTGACGTTTGCTGGAGCTCAGAGTCTTCTGGCTCTGGAAACCTTTGGCAAACACAAGATCAAAGCCCCCTACTCCCTTTTCAAGCCCCCAGCCTCGAATTAAAGCTAACACAGCTCAGACACATAATTGCATTTAAGGCTCATTTAAACCTGTTTATCACTATAATTCACAGCCTGGAGCAGTTAAAAGTCCTCACATCAAAGCCACTACTAAAAAAAACAGACCTCAACGGACAGTTTTCATGAAAATGTGGAGGACCATCTCAGTCTGTGTGAATGAACCACTAAGCATTTACCAAAGATCCAACCAGATCCCTCTTTGATCACTATGCTCCTTTGCAATTCACCACTTTTGAAGTTGATCATTGGCCAGTCCCTCTCCCTGATTACTGTTGCCCCATTAAAAATTAACTTCACCAGCTCATTCCTTCTTAATGAACAATTGATTGGTAGCATCCTTAATTCCTGTGAGCGGATCAATTGAGCTATAAAGGGACACGCACATCAATAATGACTTTACGCTTTGAGCCAATACATGAAGGGAACACTGTGGTCAATAGGTACAAGGCAATTAAAACTTGTCTTATGGCGAAGGGCTCTTAAATACACATACACTCAGTTTAAAGTTTATTTGGTACATTTAATATACATTTATTCAGATGGAGAACAGTGTCAGTACAGAAGCTACATTGAGATGAATCAGACTTATGTGAACATCCAACCCATCCAGCCCATCCAACCCCAGTTGGATGCAGGAAAATAAGACAAAGTCTGTTTAAGTAGCGTGTAATATAGTCTGCTGAACCACTATAAACAAGAGGCTGCACTACAGTGCTTTTAGCCAAAAATTAACCACAGACTGTAAATGAGAATGATTGATGCGTCCCTACTTCCTCCAATTGTACAAAAATGAAGTCTCCAAGGGTCAAAGGCATCATCTTGCGCTTTTTACTTCATTTAGAGAGAGAGTTTGCACAGTAATGAGCACAGAGTGGAGCCATGGTTCAAAGGTTCTGCCGACACACTCGCTCGACCAATCCTGTGTCAGTAACACCTGTCAATCATTATATTTCATCCAATTTTCGTGGCATCAAATAACTAATAAAAAAAACAGACTTACTGGATAAATGACACTTGACCATACATCACTGATTAGAACTACCTAAAATTAAAGATACCATCTTTGAGGAACATGGAGGAGGCGGGTGTTTACGACTAACACTGCAGCCAGCCACCAGAGAACAATAAAGATGCATTGGCTTCACTTGTGGGGAGCTGACAAGTCGTCCATCTTTATGTACAGCCTTTCTCCTAAACACAAGGTTAAGTGAAGCTGATGGGGATCTCATTGATCTCGATACATAATGAGCCAGTGGAATTGCCATAGTGATCACAATTCTTCCTTAAGGTGACATGAATGCTTTTTAAATGTTATTGTGTACCATCCAATTACTGTCGACACATTTCATTCAAAACCACAACTGTCAACCTCACACTAGAACTATAGGAAAATTCGGGGAATCTCTAAAGGCGAGCCCATTCTCTTCGACCCACCGAACTAAATATTGTGCCAATTCATCGAGTAGATGTCTTGATGGTGTGGGGCAAATTGATGGACAGATTAACTCAATACATAATAGACCAAAATACATCACACCATCCCCAAACAATTTCCATTTGTCCCTAATAAAACATTCAAATTAATGAGTGCTTGCAAATATCAGCGCGTAGACAAATGTTCCCTTCTAACTAGTTTGGCCAGGACAAGTTGTAAATCAACGCAGACATAAATAAATGAAAGTGGAGAAGGAAGAAGGATGACCTACCTAACGTCTAGCAAAGGCCCTTTGAAGGTGGTCAGTGGCTTCCTGGCTCCTTTGGTCCTGGCACTCGTGTCTGTTTTATCACTGTCCTCTGACTTCACACTGTCTTCCAGGAAATTCACCTGAAAACAACAAAGACCACTTAATTAGAAAATGAACTCAGAGCTCTGATAACGTGATCATGTGACCGTTATCTGGTCATTCCTATGAAAACGAAAAGCTTGACCCCTGCCCTTCATGAAGAGAAAGCTATCAGTTAATGGAACCCTTGGCTGTCATTTATAATGCTAAATAAATGGATTGTGTGAAATAAAGGTTCAGTGTCAAGTCATCAAAAGAGTCTTTCTTCCCAATTTTTTTTCTTCTAAAAAACCACATGACGACTCCTGACCGAAACTTCCAGGTCGTCTCGAATGTGAGCACAGGGAGTGTCCACTTCAAAATGCAGAACCCACCAACTCATGACTTCTGACATAAAAAAGATCTTAAATGGGAGCTCAACTAGGACAGAGGTCATGAAACAACTCACTCACTTCAGTATATCATCCCAACTTTGACCCAAATCATCTGCAGACAGACCACAAGACCACACAAGGGGACAGAGATTGGGAAACATCCGTGTCAGTGCTGGATGTTATTGATGACGTAGGCAATTTGGTGAAAGGGATGCTTTCACACAGTGTAGTTGGGAACACATATTGTGCAAACATGGGAAAGTGAGGACATGATGGGAGGGAGGGAGGGAGGGAGGGCAGGGGCAAAGGTGAATGGCCTTCACGTGTGATGGCAACATTAATGACTCAGAGGGGAAGTGTGTCATTCGCTGTGATAAGCAACCAAACATGTCATCTTAATTCGATGGCTGACTGTCATGCAACTGCCACAATAAAGAAATCAGCTGCTGATGAAATGTCTCTATTTATTTGTCATTTTAAAAGCTTAACACAATTAGGTAATACAAAAAAATTAAGCAAAACATGCTTAAAGGTCAAATTAAACTTTGAAATATTAGGCAGAGTCATACAGATATGAGAATTTAAATTATTGTTCTGGCAAGTTAATCATTACTTTTGTCAAACTCTGATAGAAAATTAAGTTAGTGATTAACAAAGAAGCATAATTTATTATGAGAAACATACGAATTAAAAACACCTTCATGGTAGTAATACTCAATACATTGAAATTAAACAGACCACAATAAGACATAAATTGGATTAAGAACTTCGCAAGGATTTCTTCACATTGTGTTAGATATGAAATGCAAAAGACACACAAAAAATCGTTGAAGATTTTTGATCACCCGAAACTAAAAGATTAGTGAAATGCTCACAATTAGAAGTGCTTATAGATTATACTGAATATAATCAAAGATTATATACATGGTCTCAGTCTCCAGACTCACAGGCCTGGTAAGGATTGTGTTAGTGGACAAGGCACAGAGTGCTTCGGTTAAAAAGTAACCATTTAAGTAAAGACGTTGGTTTAGTGCAGTAGGTTACAAAACTAGTCGTTGGTTTAGTGCAGTAGGTGACAAAACTAGTCTACTGTAATATAACAGTAATTGTCTTTTTTTATCTGAGGTTAAAAGATACAAATAATATGAAATTGAAACAGTCAGGACAGAAGGCGCTTTCTATTATCTCTAAGATTATAAACTGAAAGGAGTGTTTCACTTGGTTGAGTGCTTACATGATATTGTGCAAAAGGTACAATACCCATCATTTAGAGTACATCCCTTGATTACAAGGCTGAATTTTTGTGGTTCCTTTTAAAAAAAACAAAAAAAAAACAGTTCAGAGTCAAATTTAAAATATGGAGTCCAGGACAGGTCAAGGGATGAAAATGTCAAGTTGGGTTGTGCTGACATCGGTTCGACTGTGAGGCAGGTGCACTCACAGTAACTTGCATCACGCGAGTACACCTGCCTTTTCCAGTCCGCAGAAATCTTCCGGACACAGATCTCCATGAGTAGGTGTGACCTTACACTGCCTTACCACCTCCAACCCTTTTTTCAAAACAGAAAGAAAGTTAAAAATTAGGTTTCCTGTTGGCCGTGACATTTTCAGCAAAGTGCTGCCTGGAACCCAGAAGAATTCAGGTCGGGATGGGTGGTGGTGAGTCTCTTGTCATGAAGACAAATGGATCAGAAGCAGGGCTTGAAATGTTGACAGGCTGGTATTTTGATACAATGACACAACAATAGGCAACCGGACAAAACGTCTAACTCATAACTCATATCTGATGAACTTCTCATGAGACACTAGACAGTTGATTAAAAAAATTCTCTTAAGCTCTTATATTAACCTCTCCTATTGTATTGTGGTTTGGTTTAAAACGCATGATTCGTTTTGGTTAATATCTGATATATTAACTGACATACAAAACTATGGGTTCGTCAGACACTTGCTCTTTGGCCTTGGCTACTGGATTAGATAACGGAAAAGCTTTAAACGAAGGAGCTTCACTGCAAAGATCATTAAATGTCCCGATAGGATGTAGCTTTCCTTCACTCACAGAATTAGAAGTCACAACAATAAGGATTAAAATGTATTTGAATAGCTAAGTCATTCACTATTCAAACTTGGGAGTTTGTAGAAAAACTTAATTTCTTTCACCTTGAATATTTCTGAGCAATCTCTTAAGCTCAAGCGTAGTGATTAATGAAATTAGTAATTTGCTCCAATAGAGAGCTCAGCACCTTACCTCTGGGGTTATTCAGGGCAAGTATACACCACAATCTGATGAAACATATGCCAGAAAGAGTGCATGGAGAATCTGTGTTTATATTTATATTTCCCAGTATAAGAGCATTAGCAAACTTCTGTGTTTTTCCTGTACAGTATTGTTGAGGCTAACAATTCACTGATTCGCATTTCTCTGCTCTGTAAATATAAATCTGTTGTGCATGACCGATGTGGTATTGGTTCACAACAGGAGAACTGTTTGTTTGCTGGGGCTTAGGAGGCTCACAGGAGTAAGTTAGGGTAACGCAGCACTGCTAGAACTCTCCAGCAGATGGAATTACTGTCCTATAAAGAGGCTAAACAAACTTGTCATTGTCCTCACGTCAAAGCAGGTTAAATCCAGGTTCGCTGTTCCCTGACTGTGACGGGAAAACAAGAAAATACCTGTAAATAAAAGCTGCAATACTAAACAAACCAAAAACAAGAAACAGTTGCGAACAAGATGCATATCCTTACATGACCCCCTTAATATCCTCCATCTATTTCCATGCAGGATTTCTTTGCAAACTGCTCACGAGAAAAGAAGCTAAATAGATTATGAAGTTAGGGCTAGATTGTCCTGTTGAGAGTGAGTAGAATCAGTATATAAGCTGCAGTCCTGCTGCAAGTAGTTGAAATTCAGTGTCATCAGACTAAGACGAAGGTTACAGGAGCTGCAGACGTTTTCAAGCTGAAGCCTGAAGGGTGTCTCAGCGACGGTGCTACACTGAGGCCATTTGTGGAGGAAGCCGGAATCTAGCTCCAGCAGGGAACAGCTTAAGAAACAGACTTGACAACCTCCGCTGATCATACGAGGAGCCGAAGAGATGACGAGCGGAGCAGTGGGCTGGCTGAGTTGCATGGGTTTTTGTTGGCAGGATTTAATTGCAGCCAAAGACATTAGGAGTCACCTTCACAAAGACAATGAGCAAGAGCTTAACGTCTACAAATTCAGGGCATTACTTGCCACTTAATTCACAGTTGTCTCCACAGAGCGGCCTGATTACATGCTGTAATCACTGGCTCAAATTAAAGAAATGAGCAATGAGGAACGAGGAGGAATCTCTGACCGTGGGGCATCTAATTTGACTGGGAGCAGTGTGTCAAGTCGACAAGAGGTGGACGACACTGGCTGAGATGTCACAATCATATTTAATCATGACTCATCACTCTCGGCTTACGTTAAACATGAGAGCAGCTGCAAGAAGAACAGAAGCACTGCCCCTGCTGACTGTATTACTTTAACCATCAGCAATATTTATTCACATTCAATTATTACTTTTATTCAAAAATATAACACTTTCTCCGTCATATCCAGATAAACAATGAGATCAAACATAGATCCCATTAATAAAAGGTAACTAATTTCTGGAAGGACTGGCGACAAAATGAGTTCATACAAAGTTGATGAAAAGAATGTAAAATTTACCTTTTTGGGTTTAACTGCAACCTCTGAGTTGAAGCTGGACTCGAGGGCATCTTTGACCTCCAATTCACCCTCTTTGCTCTCTGTGTCGTCCTCACCAACAATATGTCCATTGTCAGAGATGGGTGTTTGGAAGTCGTCATCAGGAAGAGGTGGGTAGCTATACTTGAAGGGGTCCTGGAATGTAGTCAGATCATTTTAGAATCACTATAGGCATGCGCATTGTTGGTATAAATGAAAAGGAATCGCATTAAATACGTCAGCTTTGCCGTCATCACAACATGACCCCACTAAAAGATATCGTCTAACTAACTTAATCTTTTGTAACTGTGTGACAGAAACAAATTAAAACGATTAGAACATGATGTACAAGGCTTTTTTTGTAAAGTTAAGAAAGACAGGGACATACCGTTCCACCCATGTGAGTTGGCAGGTACTCAGGGCCTATAAAAGTATGGACCTCAGATCTGGAAGCAAACTTTAGTTTGCTGATTGCCTCGGGACCCAACCACGACTTCACAATCTTCCATGCCGCTGAAATGACACACGTTTTATGCTCAGTATGTCAAAATATTTCTATTATTTGGATAATGACAATAATTATATTAATATACAAGTTCATAAGGACTATTAAGAGAAGAAAGGCTCAGTCTCACCATTCATGATCCAAGGCATATCCACAATGATCATTTTGGCTGAAATAGTATCAAAACAAAGTTCATATAAAGTGTATGACTTAAAAATAAATTAAAATCACTATTAATAAATGAATGAAACTCATTTCCATCTGGATACATATTCATTTTGCTTTTATAACTTACTTACACAGAAACTTTGGATAATAAACTTTGAAGCAATTTATAACGTACTTCACAAACTCCATGTCCTGAAAAACAAAGTGGGGGAAAAACAGTGATATAAAAATCAAAACAAATCTATGAAAGATGCTTTATGATTCTCAACAGCGAGAAGGGGCACATAAAATGAAAATTCATTTGAAGCGCTAATTTCCTTTCTTAATTTTTCTTTTTAGATATTAACTTTTTCAAAAACAGATCATCATGGGACTTGCTGTAATATGTCACTGGCTGATTTCACTTTTCAACTATATCTTACAACTCTGATTATGTCAAAGAGACAATCAACACAATAAATGGTTTATAATAAGATGCATGTTTTCCACTTTAATAACAATGGGCTTCTGATCACAGAGATAATTAAATCTAAAGGCCACATCAAGTTAGAAAATCTAATCACGGCTGAGAGGTACAATTCATATATAAATCCCAGTTAGATTAGAAAATGCTTATCAAGGTAAAAGGTTCTGTCATGTTTTAAAGGTGAATCAGATAGATTTCTTTGTTGTGTTTTTATGTTGATTACTATCATCACACAAAGAGCCCATGTGTCAAAAGATACAGACCTTATACCATGACTGGGCTCCATAATTGACTAGAAGCCTCATTGATATGCAGGAGCCTCACTCCTTAGCCTTAATGAGATCATACTGGCTCCTCATGGGCTGCAACTCGTTCTGTGGTTCAACAAACCCCAATAAAAGGTGATTTCCAAACTCATCTTCTAAACTACTCTTTTCATATTTGGTTTGCATGGCTCTTTATTGGCCCCAACTTTGATTTATTTGTATTTAATTTAGCCATTTCTCAGGATGAGAGCCCAGCCTAAGAAATACAGTCGAGGAACAGGGAGCTCTGTCAAGAAGCTAACTCCTGTGACACGGTGAGTCTGCGGATTAGGCATCCACTCGAATTGACCAACAGGATTTAAAGGTTACTTTAATCTCTAAAGTATAACACCATTAAAGTGCATCGGTCCCAAAAAGACCACAGCTAAAACTGCAAGAAATATGAGGACACTCAACAGCACGTCTATCACCGCAAAGATAAATAAGAGAAAGTATAGGCTATGACAAGGAAATAAGAACGAAAAATTATTTTTGAAACCCTGGATGTTAAATATCAGATCAAGGCAAAGTATATTTCATGATAGAATAACAGATCAGTTAAAAATATGATTCTGAAAATAATTTTCTGGACCATTATCATCATCATGGACTTACTATATTGCTGAGGCCGGACTCTGCCATGTCAAACACAACAGTCAGTGGCATCCCAGGTTCTTTCTTGGCGTACCGCTCCAACCAGAAGGCAACATACTTCTTCTTGTCAACTATTGTTTTTGTATCCTTGGAGTGAAGCTTTACTTTGAACCAGACTAAACACAGGAAAAAAGATTCATGAATTATAAACTTGATCTTATTCTGAGTAGTTTGGGATTTGTGTAGTAGTGTTTAATCATCTCTAATGGACCAGATAACCTATCAAAGGGGTGGAAAATTAGTGTTTTCTAGGTCCATATCAGTAGGGTTTAGGTAGGTCTTTGATTAAGTATGTACATACAGAGCTTGTTGCCTTCTTTGTCATAGCCGTGGAGGTAGACAGCACCAGTCTCAAACATCCACCTTGGAATGCTGCTCTCAGTAAGATCTGAAACACACAGGTACACACACATCACACTGTTAACTGGTGTTTGTTCTCATTTAAAGCTTTACAAAAAATACAGCTGAATAGAAAATCCTCCACCCCCCACTGCGATTGTATTAATAATTAAGAACAATATGAGAATCAACTGATTAAAAAAAGGGTCCAAGTTGAATGCGTTGTTCAACGAAAGCACCAGCGCACTATTGGACTTGAATAAATCAAGTTTCCTGAAAATAACTGTTGCACTAATACAATTTGCTGAATTAAAGACAGACTAAAACCAACAACTTAGAAAGAGTGGGGATTGTTCTCAGTGGCAGCCTATGCATGGAGATATATGGGTGTGAGACACACAATGACACTCTTTGTGGGCTCATCCCGAAGCAGCACAGCCGTTGATCTGTGTGTCCTAACTAAATATGGCAATGTCAACATCTCTGCTTTTGACTCTGGATGGATATTAAACTTTGAAGTAAATTGTGTCCGTAGCACCAGGATTGAAGTGTTTGAAAGCACTGAAAGTTCATATTTAAGTTCACATTTGGACTAGTTTTCAGAGAGATTTAATATTTTCAATGAAAACCTCTGAGCTTTTATGTTTAATACAAAAATCTGTTTGCAAAAAAGGGAAAGGAGCACAAAGATATTGCTTGACAGATTCTGTATTGACACCACAGATGATGTGAAATCGTGCACGTCCTGTGTCAAACTTCTTACCATTCACACCAAACTCTTTTCTCCACTGGAAACTATCATCGATCATTTTCAAGGCATCGTCAACAACATACATCCTCCATGTGAGGTAACCCTCCGCCAGAGCATCCTCGGTCTGGAGCCTCTCCACATCTCTGGAGTCATATTTTTCTGTAGAATCTGTAAACACAACAACAGTCACAACCGCAACAAGGCTGAGTCACGTGATGCTCAAACTCAAAAGGGCTGAGTTGTTGTTTGTACAGGGCTGTGAACCAGCCGCAGGCCATAAGCTGTCAGCCCTGAGGCTGTCACTTTCTGTGACAAAACGTGGCTAATATTAGCTAGTTCACGGTTGGAGCTTAGCTGGGCTCAGAGCATGTAGGTCAACACAACATTAAGCAGCAGTCAGCTAAGCGACAATAAATGAACATATGCTAGTGACAACAACCAAGCAACTTGACGAGGTTAAAGTTAATTTGTAACTAAAGCCAATAACTTGTGCAACCTTGGACGAACTCGTTGTTGAATCTCAGCCTCGTCTCCTCAATCTTCTTTTCGAGGTCCTGTCAAAACAGGGTCAGACACGTATTCAGGTTTTTAAATGACATAACTTGTAAAAGCGGTCAAATAAAGGCAGCTCTGTTGTGTCGCTGTTGGACGGTACCTGCTCTCCTTCGTGCTGCTCAGGTTCAGCCATATTCAACAGTCAGTCGCTCTCTGCTGCTGCTGCTGCTTCCGCCGGTAGAGCTAACGAGTTTGGCTAGGATGAATCAGTGCGAATTGTGAAACCGACGCCCCGCTGTAGCCATTTTGGCTCCGGCTGTAGCCACGCCTCTGCTCTGTGACGTGGAAAGCAGAGAGTGAAAGGTGGGAGGACGACGTTCACGATAAGTTCAAATCCAATCACTGTTACGCGGTCGTTTTAAATACAGAGCTAACAAGCTAAGTTTAATACATACAGAGCTAACAGGCTAAGTTTCAATACAGAGCTGACATGCTAAGTTTAATAAATACAGAGCTAACAGGCTACATGTTGTGTTTTGATACTATCAACTCACTTCTGTTTGCCGGCTCTTACCCACAATGCACCTGACAGGAAGCGTTGAATCCCAGTTGGCGCGCGACTGGATGTAAACAAACTGTCAACACGCGGAGACGCGGCGGAAGTTTCCTCACTCACTCACAGGTACATTTTGCGACCAGTCGTCCCACTGTCCTCCCCGGGGACACCTCGGCCATGACAGCGATGTTTTCCAACTCCAGAATAACGTTTACCCAAGCCGGCAGGGCGGAAGCAGCGGACTTTTAGGCGACAATGTGCAATGCTGTGGCGTTATGGAGACACAACGCGGTGAAAAGCTGTATAGAAATCCCCGTATAGTTTCCCTCTGTGGGAAGATCATCTTATTTGATAACAAACGAGCTTCAGGCAAAAGCAACAGTGGGAAAAGTGAGTTAATATCCCGCTGCCTCTCATATGATCGGGGGAGCAACACGTTCCTGGACGATGGAGCAGCTGTCATCAGCAGGAAAACATCCGCCCAAGTGGACATCGTAGCCTGTAAATGTGCCTTAGACCTCCAGAGGAGAGTAACCACACCTTGTGTAGTAGTGTGCCAGAGGGGTGAGAGAGGAGATGGCTTCATGTATAGTCTGCTAACACTGTGTGACTCACACAGACTGGAGTCATGCTTTGAGTTTAAGCTTCCTTATCAAATTAAGGGGGCTGCGTCCATCCTGCAGGGCCCCACAGTGTTGTGGAGCCACACTGGTCATGTCTTCTATACCTCTCCGCAGGCAGGAGAGGTGAGCCAGATTCCCCTGCAGTTGTCCCACAGTGTGTTTGGGGAACTCCCCCTCCTCAGAGGTCAGGTATTTGTTCTCGGGCTGCAAAATGAGTGCGATAAGCCCTCAGGCCCAACCCTGGGTTATTTCCCTCAGACTGGAGAAGCTTTCGATGGCGCTCAGATTTTACCTCACCCCTACATCGGCATCACACGCTGCATCTTGGTGCTCTCGGCCGAGAAAGTGGACGGGGCCCTGAAATCTGCTGTGGTTGCAGTAACTTCTCACCAGCAGCTTGTTTATTTCCAGAGTGGGGTTGTAAAAGACACATGTCACCTCCCCTTCCAGCAGCCAGAAGACATTCAGTTGGTCAACTGTGGAAGGAATGGCTGCCTGTTTGTCATATCCTTTCACCAGGGTCATGTTTGTGCTATATGGAAGGAAACACTTCAGGTATGTAAACACAATTTTATTGAGTATTTGTTTTTTTCTATGATTACAAGTTTAATAAGTCTACTTTGTTCACCTTTGTCCTCCAGATAGCCTCTCAGTGGTCAGGTGTCAGCTCTGTCCATGTGGATGACTTCTTGGGATGTGGAACAGACCAGATCCTCTTGGTTTTTAAGGATGAGAGTGTAACAGGGCAGCAGCTAGAAAATGTCCTCATCACGGACCTCTGTGGTATTTCATATTCTGTAAGACACACCTTTTACAATAAGCTGTTTCGTAGGTTTTTCCCTTGATGTAATGCATATGAATCATTAAATATACTTATTTTCAGCACGGACAGGATGCTTATGGTCCAAAGCAATCGTCTCCTCCACCAGAGAACAACCTTCTTACTCTTCAAGCCTTGGAGTCCAGACTACAGGTAAGCATTTATGTACCACCACTGCATTATTCTTTAAAGCACTATTAGAACTAGAATGGTACTAGCCCATACCTCCAAAATATCGAAGAACGCCCCATCTTGCAATGTTAAAGAAAGTTAGAAAAAACCCTCCTGAATCAGCCCCCTGGTCTGGATCCACACTAGAAGTATATTTGTTCCTAACCCTCTTCCCTGACCCACACTACACCTTCAACTTAGTTTAGTGGTAATCTGTGTTATGGAACTTTTCTGGAAGCTGGTGAAAGGCAAACTCAGACAGCAGCTGATGCAGACAAGAAACTCTCTTATGTAGACAGTTTAAATGTAGAATAGATGCATCTAGGAGACCAGAAGGGGAAACAATATACAAATGTCAACAGACTAGCAATGTGCAATGTGTCACCCCCCAATCTGAAGATGTCCTCCACAGCATCCCAGTATATCTTCATCCACTTGCGTCACCCAAACTAACAGCATGTCTATGAACGGCTAGAATTGCTGTCACTCTCTATATTACATGTAGGTGTTCACATCCTATTGGATAGTTAAGTCTAAATATGCATTCCTAACTGTGTCCTTACGTCTTGCCACTGGTGAAATACACAAAGAGTTGAAGTTGGTGCCTCTCTGTCTGGGGCATCTGAGTTAGATATGAAAGTCCCTCAACGTAGACGCTACAATGTACTGCTGGTTTGCCCTTTATCTATAACCTGACCTTGGGTACTGCTAAGAGAGAGAAGGGAGTATATGTGGCACTAGACAGGCACTATTCTCCTGTACAGATATAATGTAATATATAATTTACATAATATGAAGGGGCATATACAGTAATGTGTGATGGTCAAAAATTCCTCAACAATCTGTTCAGTAGTTTTTGGTTTAATGCGGCTAAATAACAGACAAACAATCAGGGACGACATAAACTCCTTGATGGAGCTTATAATCATCTTTTTTGTGTAAGTGTATCCTGGTGATATGAGCAGATTGTATTATTTATAATGTCAAAAAACAAAATAGCAAAATCTTGTTTTTGTCTTGTATATATCAAGTCTTGTTATTAACAGTAGAACTTAATTGTTATTTGTCTACAGCTTCAGCCACTCTATTCCTCATGATCATTCATCTGATGATGAAATTTGTCTCAAATGATTATCTTTTCAAATGAACTTATCTTGAGTTCAGGCACTTAGGTTGACTATGTTCAGTTTCCAAAATACACTGTCAGTCAAATGGGATCTTTCCTTTAGAGTGGACTGACCGTGCTTCAGGAGCTTCAAGGAGAAGTGAGAGTGAAGGACAGAGTTGTACATCAGGCAGTTCAAGCCCTGGCTGATGCAGTTTCTGGAAGAGAAGCTGTTCTCACACAACCCGAGCAGGTACTGTTCATGCAAAGACATATACAACCACGAACTTCTGCACAACAGTGTGTTTTGTGTTGCATTGTAGTTCTCTGTGTTTTAGAGACCTAGGTGGTATCGCTAATGGGAATCAAACCAGCAACTCTTGACAGCAGGGCATTTTAATTTCCCTCTAATATTGACAATGAAATGCATTTATATTCACTTCACACCTTCAAAATGTGTGATCATATACGATCTATAATTGAATATCATACAACATACATTTGCAAAGCAATGAGGTAATTTACTGTTAACAGCACCACATCATCAGTTGGCTGGATCTGACTCCAGCCCTTCTCACTTATTTTGATAAGTTGTCATATTTGAAATGGCACATCACATGAGGCCCTGCCCTGTGTTGCTAATGCTGCCGTAGGCACAGAGGAAGTAAGACCAAAATGTTGGCACAGAAAACGAAAGGCACAAATGTCTCCTTGTCTTCTACTCTGTTGCTCACATTTCATGATTTAGATGTTCTCTAAAACGTTGCTGCTTACTGATAAAGTCTGGAGCCTAACCCTGAAAGACTTTATTTCTTGATCTTATAAATCCCCACAGCAGGCCTACTAATTATATAGTATCCCTAGAGACTGTCTCAGTGCAGCACTGTTGTTCAAATTAACATTTCGGACATAAACCACGATTGCTGTCGGTGCTGTCACACACTTGTCATGGCTGATCACGGTCTCTTTGACTCTCTGTCCAGGAAGGTCTCGTCGCTCTGTGGGACTCTGATGATGAGTCAAAGGATGAGGCCTCGGATGACAAGATGCAGGACATGCCGGCAGTGTCTCCTGAACCTCACGTTGACAAGCTGTGGCATCGCGTTGCAGAGGACCGAATAGTTGTGGGGGTGATACTGACGGTGGACAGCGCATTGTAAACACACATTTCCTTTTTTTAATTGGAGTGAATTGTGTATATTTCTCTGCGGGGACAGAACTGATTGTGAGCTTTATGGAGTGAGGAATCAGCCTTCTTAAATATGACCCCTTGAACATGACATTATTTAAACACGTAGCAGGGATTCTTCTCAAATCCGCTTGATGTCTTGTCAGGGATAATGAGTTCATCTGGTTTAAGGGGATCCAACTGTGCCAGTCGAAGATACGGACGATATTAATATGGCCCGGCATGTACAGTTATAGTCAAGGGTGAAGTTCTGCTGACCAGCTGTCAGACCTTATCGCTGCTGGCTAATTAGAATCGGCAGATTAAAATTCTGTCGCAAGATCATGAGTAAATTAAAATCTGTGAGGTCAAATAATTGTCTTTCTAGATCTTTGTTATTTTTAAATAATTTTTTTTACATGGGCACTAACATGTAGACTATTGACCTCATTCACAATAAGACTTTTATTTTGATGATGATCTTCAAAAGTGTTGCTAATAGAACATTCCCTTCATACATGTTACGGTGTACAGTCATTGCGTTCACTACGACATCATGTTAAAACGTTAAAACCCGAACCTGAACTAGTTTGGGGTACCATCCTACCGGGAATCATTTAGGTGTTTTCTTTCTACTTTTGCAAAAGCCGCTTTTTATTCTTCCATCCTGTTTGCACCTAGGGCGTGTGTCGTCCCAGTATGACATCATTTGGGTTAACGTGATCAGAAAATGCTGTTACCATGGCATGTCTCTTATTCAGGCTATTATCTTAATCGGGTTAATATCGGCATATTGGTGTCGATGTACACGCAGTCAATGACGCCAGATTGTAAAGACAAAAATCACATTGAACTGAGGATGTGTTTTCCTCTCCTTGCTTTGCCCCAAACTTTTCATGAATTCCACCAGCCAGATGCACGGCAGATAGGTGGTCACCATGGCAACAAGCAAGTCTTTGATGACTCTCCCAGCTCCATTTGTGGGAACGAGACTATCGGATTCCTCCATCCACCTGTTACTGTTTTTAACAACAAGTGGAGGAAAACGACTTCTGGCATGGCTGCCTCCAGAGCCTGTGTATTGCTGCTTTGATTGGTGCACTTGTACAGCGGGTGTGATTTCAGCACTCAGAGAAGATGGTGTTGTTAATTAGTCTACACACACTGACACACACGCACACACTCGATCTGTGGTTTCGTATCTGATTTGCAGTCTGATTACCCGCTGTCCGTGTGATATCTGATCGTTAGTGATGTGTTATTTTTGTTCCAGACCAGTGGCCAGTGTGAGCTTATCTATCCTGACAGAGACGGGCCAGGGCTCAACGCCTGCAGTCATCCAGACCCAGAGCCAAGTGTTATGGCTCCCCACACCTTGCCCATCACCCTCCTCCTCCGCCTCCACGCCACCGGAGCCCGCAGCCAAAAGAAGCAAGCAGCACAACGCCGGCACACCCAATGATCTCAACACATGCAGAATGGCTGTGACTGCTGTGACCAGGCTGATTCCTCTGTTGAACTCTGGCTGTGTCAAGTGCCATGTTATGCTCCATTACGTCCAGAGACGAGATGCTTCTTCTTCCCTGAGCAGTCCAACACCGCTTGTTGTGCACTGCGGTCAAGTTTCTCTAGAAATCCACGGTGATTTTCAAACCCCACTGCTCAAAAACCCCAAATTCAAAACAGGTAAATCCACAAACATCTTGAGTTGAGATTTTAAATGTACAAGTAGATGTTCATTATTGTGTTCTTTTCTCGCCCAGATGAGGTTAAAGAGGACTTGCTGAGTTTGTTGACTGTGCTGGATCGCTGGGTCTTCCACATAGACTCTCCCGATCACAGCTTAGGTGATATAGACGGCTGGATTCGGAGAAGAGTGGGTTGTGAGAGGATAGAAGTGAGCCCTCAGTATCTACTGATCAATTCTTCGGGACCATCTGCTCTCATGCTGTCGCGCTGGAGCCAGATAACCCCTTTTCAGGGGGAACTCTCTGTCCACTCCAGGTAAATCATTTTTGGTTACAGATAACAGACAGATGGATGGCTTTATTACTGACCTCAGAGCTGCAGGTCTTGGTGGGTTTGATAGGAGTTTGGTCCGCAATCGTGTTATTAGTTCATGAAGCAAAATAATGTATTTTTTATCTCAAAGGTAAAGGTGGCCTAGGACTTTATATTGCAAGAAAAGAAAGTTTCTGTTTATGTGTAGTTCGGCGGCTGTGGCTGAGGGATAGAGTGTTTGTCCTCCAGCCAGAAGGTCGGCAGTTTGATCCCAGTCTTCCCCAACTGAATGCCGACGTGTCCTTGGGCAAGATGCTGAACCCCGGATTGCCCTCATAGAAAAAAAGGGCTGCTAATAGATGCACTCTATGATTGTGTTTGTGAAGACTAGAGAAGTCTAGAAAAGAGCAATAGAAATACAAACCATTTCACCATTTAAGATACTTACCTTAATGTATCCTTTAGGTTCAATCAGACACTAAATTATAATAATAATACTGATACTTTGGTGACTCTTTGCTCCAGTTGTTAGTGGATTGCAGCAACATGAAATAGTGTAAAACCACCGGCAACGAATATGAATCCCATTAGCTGACATGTGTGTATGTGCATGTGCATTAGGCCCCACACAGAAAAAATGCTCTGCAGTGCTGCTAACGTCATCGTCTTGGTCTCTCTCATCTTTTGAAGCTTACAGAAGAACGCTGACTCTACCATATTTTTTTCACCTCATGACACATAGCACACACATTATCACATAGAGTTTAGTAACACATGCTTTTATCTTATAACGATTGGACACCTGAAATTCTCTTTTTACCTGTCTTAACAAATCAGGCTCACTTGGGCTCTTACCACGATCCAGCAGATGGTCACATATTAGATCTATTTCAACCTCTCTCGGCTTGTTAATTTTAGAATTAATCTAAAATGTTGGTGCTCACTTATAAGTCCCTCTCATAGCCAGGCTCCTTCTGCTGACCCACACCATGAGCCAGGCTCTTAGGTCCTCTACCCAGACTTATTAGGTGAACCTTGGACAGCTTTAGTATTTGAGGATATGACACTTTCCAATCTGTCGCCCCTGAGCATTGGAATCGTCTCCAAATTGAGGTATTTGGAATCTGCATTTAAAAAGCTGATTATAACCCAGGAGTACCTTGTCATTACGTCTGAATTTGACCTATGTTCTATAATTTAAATATCAAATTTGTATTTCTTTAAATTACTCTTTTTATGAAGAACTTCTTTATCTAGCATTATTTGAAATATTAGATGCTGCTCGCTTATAAAATTGATATTACTGCTCAGTGTACTGGCTCAGAAAGTTATATCTGGGACTCTCTTAAATAATTCAGTTTTGTTCAATTCAGAAAAGAAAGCAGATTTTTGCCAACCGAAGTGGGAACTGCTTCATTTATATTATTTGAGTTATAGTTGACACTGCTTTGAAGACAATTAGGACATGCTTCATTTTGTTATTCCACTGCATATCAGAGGTTCACTGTCGAGGAGAGAAGGAAAACTCGGTGGATGTTAAACAGCTGATGCCCAAAAACATAAAGAGACTTCAACTATCTTTATGTACAAATTTACAATGAAATAACATCCACCTTCTTCTTCTGCTGTTCCTCTGCAGCGAGTTACAGGTGCTTCAGTTCCTGGACTCTCTCCTGGCTTTCCTCCCTGCGTCCTGCTCTGTCCGGCCTGTCCACGGCACAAGAGGGCAGGGTGCTGCTCAAACATTTTCTTTGGCGTTGGAAAAAGAGGTGGTGTCGCTCAGAGATTCGGTGTCGTTGCTTCTGCACGACAAAGAGGAGGAGGATGATAAGAGGAGGAGGTGCCGTGGACATGATGAGACCCCTCCTGAGCCTGGTTCTGTGGAGGCGCTGCAGAGGTGTAGGGAGGCATGGCAGCAGGACGTGGAGCGGAGTAGGACGAGGTTGAGCCCCCTGGTGGATGTGGGGCGGTATCGTAAGCTGACCCGAAGCGTTCTCGACGTCCAGCTTGATGGGGATTTGGCTGCTCTCTTAGAAATACAGAGGACTTTGCTCCACTAATGTTCTGCTGACATAGTCACTGTTGACAATCCCATTGTTAATATTCTGGCCCCATGGAGTGCTTTGTCTTAATGTTGGAAAAACCCAATAATAGTGTAATATCTAATAGTACATAATGTGTCTCTACAAACTTCCTGCCCCTCTTGCTGTCCTGGTTTCTCTCTGAGCTGGACTCTGTGTGTGTGCGTGTGTGTCTGCTCTCTCAGACAGCCCCAAGGGGTCGGGGGGGGCAGTTCATATCTTTAGAGTGTCTGTCGCTGAATTGAGCCCCTGCCTATTTCTATTGGATCACCTCCTGGGTTTCACAGCTTTAATCGGATACTGATGCAATAGTAACTCTGATCAGCTTATTCCTCAGCTCATGTCCCCTCAGACCCTGGTTTTCAGTACAGGGAGACAGACACTTTCATCTGTGACTGAGAAACAATTTGTGTTATGATAAAAACAACAGATGAAAGGGGTTATATATTTCTCCCTGACTGGCTATAGGCTACTAAAAGCGTTAAGTGGTTTTTTCTCTCATGGCCTCCTCTATCTTTCGATGAAACGGTGGAAAGGAAAGCAGTCTGTGGAGGCTGTTTCTCTCCTGACGTCAGTGTTGTTCAATGACTTTCATCAAAGCAAACATCAAATCCAACTTTAGAGTCTTTGCTGGATACATAGAGTCGGTGGCAGCTTGACCAGCAGTGTTTGCTTAAATGGATGAGTTTTTTTTCTTGTCTACCAGAGGGGGCTGATGAACGAATGTGCATTTTGTTTGTTCTTGGAACTGTTCCAACTCTGTGTGTGCGTGGTGCGTGCGTGTGTGTATGCGCGTGTGTGCGCATGTGCATGCATGCATGTGTGTATGCGCGTGTGTGCGCATGTGCATGCATGCGTGTGTGTGTGTGTGTGTTCCTCACTCACTCACTCATTCTGGGGAGAGTTCCACTCCCACTCTTTTACACCTTTTAATATCTTTGCTTCAGTGCACACAACCACTTCCACTCAACTCGCTGCCACAGGACTCCCTTTAAACATAGATATGACGTAATTACTTCAAAGTCCTCGATTTCCTGGAGTTATTCCGACATGTCTTTTATGATATATATTCTGCTGAAACACTGTTAAATAAATAAATATTTTCAGTTTTTTTCAGATGAAAATAAAATCTCCTCTTTGAAGATCAGTTAGCTTTTGCTGTTCTATTCAGACAACTCGACTCCAGCCACCATTCAAGCTCAGTCCACACATAAACACCTTTTTCCTCCTTTACAGCCTCTCACACAGATAAAAAAAACCTCCTCACTCACACACCTCTGTCACTCTCTGGGCGACAAAGAAGAATTGTGAATCCTCTACAGTAAATAACACCAGTAAATGCCCAGTGGCGAAGTGGATCACACGCAAAAAGGAAAAATACTCATCTGTATTGGTGTTTTCGGAGAACACCAGACTGCTGCACAAAGTAAAATGTAGGTATTGTCCTCTGTTACTGCCTCGAAGTTCTATTAACTCTGAGTGTTTGGGGTAGGCTGCAGGGTTTCTCCGCTGAAGTCCACTCGTCTTAACGGGGAACGAAGATGTGTCAGATTGATAATGTTAAAAAACTTCTCAGACACAAAGAAAACTACAGTTCATGCAGCCTTTTAAAATGATTCGCAGGTAATTTCACAATTTCAATTTTGTTTGGAAGCCCATGAAAATAATTATTTCTCATGTAGGTAGCTTCCAAAATTGGATTAATCTCAATGTTTTATTATTTTATTGTATGTATGACCTTCCATCAATATTGAATTTTTGTTTAGATTAATTTCCATCCATTTATTTAGCTGTTCCTGGTGGAAATGGACGCTCAGACCCGAGATTTACAGCAATGCTAAAATGATTTAAGTCCCAGTCCTTAAAATATCTTGCAGAACTCATGATAAAAAGTACAATTGTTTTATTGCCTGGTTTGTAAGTGTTATTATTAAATAAGCATTTCACCAAAAACTTATTAATTTATATATTCAAAATTATTTTGTAAGATGTTATACTCTAAATTGTATGACCCTTTTGTCTACAGTTGATCACAGCCCATCACTAATAAGGAGTTGGAAGTTCATTAAGGTGGCTGCTCCAGCTCAGCCATGTATTGATGAGGTATGATGAGCGCTGGTCTGGTCGCTGCCTGCAGATGACTGTTATTGATTTAGGGTCAGTGGGTTTCCTCTCCTCTGGACCCTGGAAGTCAGTGGGTCAAACCGAGCAGAGCAGCAGGATATTAATCATATCTACAACTAATGAACAGTGTGCAGACTTTATAAATTAATAAAACTAGTTTCTGACTTTTGCTCATCACATAGCAACATATTTATGCTACAGTGAACAGTACACACAAGATGGATTCTAATGATTATCTATCTTTATAGTGTGACATCCCCTATTGACTGGCTGCATTACAGTCATAAACCTGCCTCCTCTATACTGGTGGATGGGACATGGGTCAAACTAAAAAGTTAAATATATTTTTCTCAAAGACGGTTTCTTTCATTTTACGCAGTTCTTATCACACTTGTTCAAGTGTTCCTGTTTCTGATAGGTTTCTATTTAGTTATTTGCTGCTTTTGAAAACGGTGTGATATGTCCTGACAGACAACGTAAACGCACAATGTCCAAGTGCATGTGTCAAAACGACCTGGATGCTGTAGCTCCATCCTCTGATCGTTAAAGTGCAGACTCTGGCTCCAAATGACCTCATCGCCAGTGTTCATTTCTGGGGTTGTTTGGCTTTTAAATAGTATTTCTGGATAGTAGGAGGAGATGGAGATGCATGGTCCATCTTTATATACAGTCTATAATACGCCTGGCGTCTAAGGTTACTGATTCTTACCATGTGAAAGCTGAAAATTAAGTCTTCCTGTTTTGTTTTTTAAACTTTTCTCAGCAGATAGTGCCCCAGTTGTTATGGAGACGGTTCGGTTGCACGTGAGTTGTGGTTTTCAGACGCTGCAACATTTCAAAATGCCCTCTGGAGTTTTGTTAACCTTTATTTTATTTTATTCACTAGTTTATTTCATTCATCGACCAAATCAAACGATTTAAAAGCAAACACAAAAGCTCAAATCCTGAATGAAAAGGAGCAGAAAGAAGAAGAATCTTACATAATCTCGCCTCTCTCTCAGACATCACAAAGACTTTAATTAACAAAGCAAGTAATTCAATACAATTCAAAGTGATGAGCGTGAGAATTCATAAGCACTCGATTCCCGATAGGGCTAGATTGAGCTCTTTAAAAACAAACATAGAAGCATCTGAATATAGCCTACATCATGTACAGTAATCCTGTGTCTTTCATTATTCAAATAACGCTGTGGAAATTAAGTTTTTAATCTATTTGTGTTCAAAATGGCAAAATCATGCACCACTGTTCTTAACGGCATTAATGTTCCGCTTTCCCAGTCACAGTGGTCCTATCAATTGCTGTGCAGTTGCTAAGGCAACCCTGATTTCTTGCCTCTCTCTCTCAGTCCTCTCAAAGCAGCCTCCCCCAAACCTTAATGAATGAGGGGAAAGTTGTTTCCCTATTAAACACCATTATAAGCCGCAAATAATGTTCTTCTCATAAGCCCTCATTCTCAATTTGATTGCAGATATAGACTTTATTATATATTTTATGAAAGCAGCCACATAAATGGCTCGTGGTGTGAGGCTGTGTTGAAGAAATGGATGGTATATCCGAGCGAGGATTAGTTATTATTGATTAGGTTATAATCCCTGTGTTTTGTGCGTTTAAAAAAAGCTCTTGGATTATTCATGCAGCCTTTTCTCAATAAGCCCACCACTGGCTACGCATTCGTCTTGAGAACAAATAAAGGTTGATGGATCCCGGCTTCACGCGGCTCGGTAATGAACAGCGTTATTGCTCGGATAATGTCATAACAGGATATTCGTCTCTGTGATATATTTGGGTTTGCGTGCGCTCACGTGCAACAACAACAGGTTTAAGAAGGATCTCTATCAGTCTGTGTATATATTTACTACTATCGTCCTTTTGCCAGGCCTTTACTCAACTTGTCCCCTACTCCCAACCGATGGAGTCTCTATACAACAGTGTGAAATACATTATCATGCATTAATGGAGAGCCACTGTCAGATCATATCTGCATCACCTCAGGCCCCTCGCTGCTCTGTGGCATGTGTCATCACCCTGACTTATGGGCCTGGTTGGGCGCAGTGACACAAAAAGGACAGGAGATGTGGAAGGTAAAGTAAATATGGTGCACAGTCAACTTTATTGAAACAGGCCAGTGGACAACCTTTTTTTTTCTCCAGGAAAAGCATTCAAAGAAAGGAGTTCTTCGCCACAGTATGTCATGAGTGCGAGGACCATTAGCTGCTCCAGAACCATGAGTGTTAATGCAGATTTGTTCTTCACTGTCGAATCCTGCCACAAACATACGTGACATCCCGGCAAAAAACACACCAAGTGAAGGGAAACTGTCCACAGAGGCTGAAGAAAAATACACAAAGCTTTATATGTATATATATATTTAGATCTATTTGTAAACATAACCTTTCCTCCATTACAATACATGTTTCATCAGGCTCTAAATCTACAAAAAAACATAGTCTCAAACTCTAAAACCATACCTAAAGATACCTGGAGTATTTACCTGGAATATAAAGGACTTCATATGGAAGTGGGCGTATGACGTTATTCAGGAATTCAGTGCATGTTCACAGTTTGTAGGCGCACATATTCCCCCATCATACCTCATGAACCCGGCCTGTATGACACTAAACGTTGTTATGAGAAGGAAAATCAATGACTTTGAATACATCTGAATGAACTCTCCCTAGTTCTTGGTGACATCATTTGTCCTTGGATATGATTTATAATTACATTTAGAGATAAAAGGAAACATCAAGAAAGTTGCTCTGAATGACTGGCCACAGGTAGAAAAGCGTAGCCGGAGCATTCGGCTCTGACAGATCACTGAAAAAATAGAGAAACATATTGGTTCATCTCTCCAAATCCCTTCGATTTCTAAGGCCTCCGGTATAAAAATGCAGGATTCGATTCCAGATTTTCATCTGCTTTGTCGCTCTCACGCCCGAGACATGCACTGCTGCTTAGATTTTTGAAATATGTGCCCGTGCTTCCTACCTGTATGTTTCATTTTGCTGCTGTAGTTCGTTTAAACCCAAGAGGAAGTGCTGTGACACTGATACCCTATAAAACAGTCTCAAGCATCCTCGTTAAGAAAGACCCCGTTTTTGCAAATCTCACCCAAAAAACCTCGGAGGGTCTGACTGAGCTACAAATCCATGAAACCCTTGGAATGTTTTTTCCCTTGTTTGTACAGAAGCCGAAGCCGATTAAAAAAAAACGATTGGTCCACTTTCTCCAGCATGTTACTGAGCCTTGAGTTAAAACCATTTCCCCAGATTCTTTAGGAAATATGCAGCAGAACAACAACAAAACAGCATCTGTGTCTCAAAAGCTCCTCACGCCATCATAACATCTACCGTAGGATGCAAGAACGTCAAACATTATCCCTGAAAGAACACCAACATCAACACCACAGTCTGTCCTCTCATCCCGCTGTGCTCACGAGCATTTCTCAATCTGAGAAACCCCGAATATAAGCTCGGTTTGTCACAGAGGGTGAAGTCTTTACTTCTTGTCGATGCCCTCGTGCCTGATGATCTTGTAGGTGACCCAGTAGAAGACGTTGAAGATGAGGAAGGCCAGAGGAAACGCGGCCCTGGAGACCGTGTCTATCCTCTTGGCTCTGTCCACGAACTTCTTCCTCATGGCGTCTATGTCCTTCGGGACGGGCGGTTGGGGGTTCGGGGCCGGAGCGACATTCTTAACAGCTGAGCCGTCCTTTGTTGGCAGACACTGGCTCATGTTGTAGCCAGCGAAATTAAAGCGGCCCTCACGCATGTCCTCGTCCTGAAAAAAAACACAAGCCCATGTGGAAAGAGTGAACAAACTAGCCCAAAATGTATGCTTTACTTCTTAACGGTAAATGGGTTACACGTATATTGAGCATTTCAATCTGCTTCTAGTTAGCATCTCATTCCACCATTCACTCAGGGTCAATCCAGGACAAGTGAGAGGATCAACAACCTGCTCTGCTTCCTGAGCTGCTGTGGTTCACTGAATTGACATGGACATTAATCATCCGATATATGCAAATACGAAAAGGAAAAAAAACGATAACATCATGCACTTAGAATGACTACTGACCTAATTAACTTTAATTCATTCAAATTATATTCATGTTAATCAGTTTCAAATATCTCAATCTACAGCCATGTTAGCAGCTCTGATAACATGATAACGATTAGTAGGCTGATATGAATTTGTAATGCAGTGTTTTTTTAATCATATACCAACAGATGATGATTTCAGTCATAGACATTATACATAGAGACGCATTTCCAGTTACTCCCACTATCCAGAAATGAAGCCAAAATATCCTTGATAGGAACGCTGCCATCTTGGAGCCGGACTCTGAGCAGTAGCGATCACGAGGTGGAGCTGTGACAGCCAGGTCCCGATGATACGCATGCTGGACTGATTGTGAGTGAATCTCCGCTAATGTTTGACTCCATTTTTATAACATGAAACAGCTAAGCTTACAAACTCAAACATGGGGGCAGGGTTTATGACCTGTACCGCAGCCAGCCACCAGGGGGCGATTGAGACATTTTGGCTTCACTTTTCAGGAGGTCTCATGTCGTCCATCTTTATGCACAGTCAATTGTGTTTGTCAGAGGATCAACGGAGTTCTAACTATACATCAGTCAAACGGATTCCCCCTCTTGTCACTTCACCGATAATATTTCAATCTATTCTGGACACATGTCCCTTAATCAATGGTCAAATTTAGGGACAATCCATCCTATAGTTGACCACTAAAAAGTGTTCAGCAGCACCATCACCAGATCAACACCTAAATTGTGATTTAATAGTTTGAAAAACCAGCGAGTTCCCTTTTAAAGACTTGGACTTCAAACACTACCTTTTGATTCCTCCTTTGTCTTCGCCTCAGCCGAAGGAACTCCTTCTGTTGCCTGGAGACAAAATTAACCCCGGCATATTCCAGCAATGCAGCAAATACAAAGAGCAGACAGACAGCCATCCAGATATCGATGGCTTTCACGTAAGAAACCTGCGGGAGACAACAGATTTCCCTTCGTTAGATCGTCCAAGTTAACAACAACAACCTCCAATTCAATGGGAATTTGATCTGACCCGGAATCTTTATTGATTTCTTTTGGCAGTTTTTCTCTTAATTAAAATCCTACACCTATTAGATCTGTTCAGTGATGCTTATTTCTTCCCCCCTCTTTATGGTGCTCATTATATCAGCCAACTGTGACTTCTGCACGCCTGTAATTAGAGACGGTGTTTGCTAACAAGTGAGCTGCCAGCAATGTCGGTGAGTGCATGGACATAAACAGCAGGAAGTAATTACTGCTTTAATTACCAATACAAAGAGAACGGCAATAAGAGTTGGTTCCTTGATTCTAATCAGTTTCTTTCGAGGACTTGAGGATGAAGATGGAAGCGGCGATTCCTCTTCAGCGCGACCTCACATCTCCATGGCGGCTGATTAGCATGTGGAGCAAACAACTCAGTGTTTTCAGGTGCTTTTTACGGCAGTTATTGTGTTTCTTGAGTCGAGCCGCTCGGAGGATGCTCTTTAAATATTTATCAGCGTACACGTGTCTATTAGGTGAGAATCCCTGTCGGGGCTGAGGCCTCACTGAGTGCACATCTGCAGACTGAAGCGTGGAGAGCGTCTGATCGTCAAGATCGGCCTCTCGGTGCCTGTAGGACCCTTCAAGAAATATGTGCATGGTAATTTAACCAGATTGAAAACGAGTGAGCACACACCGCTGCTGCTGTTGGTAATGTATATATTATTTATGATGAAAGCAGATTCACGCTTTTACAGAAATGTAGTATGCTGTGAACGGCACCAGGTTAGAAGAGATGCCCAGTTGAGATGTGTTTATCCTCACAGTCAGTGAATGAGATAAACTGTGTCCTAAAACCTAATTTTGGTACGGATATAGATCAGTTCGTTTTTTTTTCACTTTCTTCAACTATGTCTTATGATAAATAAATCATCATTTGGGTTATACAAATACTTATTTTTTTCTTTTATATGCCTTAATCTTTTTTTTTTATTATATGCAGGGATCTACTGACTGGCTGATTGACATACTAGTTACACTTGCTTTCAAAGTACATTCGGGTCTTTTAGATTCCTGTAGCAACATATATTACAACCCCTCTGTAATAAGTGTATTAACTCTTTTGGGACTTGCAGTGGTTTAGAATGAACAATTAGCATTAAACATTTTCATGCAAGTATTGAATTAATGTCTGAACATCCTAGTGACCAAACTTGATCTATATAACAATATACAAATACTTAAGAAGTACTTACTGGGATACAAGCAATTATGTCAGTCTAGTTACACAACCTTTTTCCATTAGAGGCTTTTATGTGCGTTCAAAGCAATGGACGTGTAGACTTTTGTTAGACCTGCTGTGAGTTTACCAGTCTCGCCGTGAAGAGAATAAAAACCATTTCACCTTTGGAAGAGAAGCTCTGGAGCCGGAGCTTTGGGTGGTCATGGTAAGCACAGTGGTGATGCCCAGTGCCACTCGGGCGGGAGCAGCGTCCATGTTGATCCAGAAGGACACCCAGGAGAGGATGACGATCAGGAGAGAAGGGATGTACATCTGGATCAGGTAGTAGCCCATCTGACGCTCCAGGTGGAATTTCACTTCGATACAGGTGAATTTACCTGTAAAACAATTCAGACACGGGAGAACAGTTAGCTGTCCGGAAATGTGAACCATAGGTTTATAATTACATTTTACAATTTGTGTGCATGTGTGAGTGTCCTCTGACCAGTGTTGTAGTGTTTGGTGCAGTAGCCCAGCTCCTGCTCCTCCCTCATAATGAACTGAGGCAGGGTGAGCCCCTCTGACACCTGCACTGCGCCGTCCGCCAGCCACTCAAAGACCAGGTCGTTCATGGTGTAGCCGACTAGAGACAGAGACGAGCGTCTGAATCAACATTTAGGAAACATCAGCGGATTTTCATGTTGCAGCGACAAAGTCGGTCCTTACAACTTTCCAGCTGCATCGTACAAGTTTGGACGTCCATCGGGAAGTTCTTCAGATCCATCGGGCAGGACAGAATGAGAGTCAACCTGGGATGGGAGACAACATGAGAGTTAGATACCGAGAGCTGATGACAGTGTTATAATAAACATATGTTATCTGCCTTTTTAAAGTAATAAAGTAATTATTACAAATTGGTACAGTATGTAACTATAGCCACTAGGGGTATTTAATCTGAAAAAATTACAAAGCAGCGGGAAGCAGTGAGGGATCATGGGAGTTGTCTTCCCCACCACTGCTTTATGTGTATGACTGTGTGTGTGGTTCACCCCAGGCATGAGTAGCTAATGCTTATGCTGGTCCGAAATGGGAAAGAAAGAAAGATATCAATTTCATTAACTTGCTCATTTTAACCTGAATAAACTTAGTTAATTTGTGTGATACCAATTTAAGTAATATCTAAGTAAATTCAACAATTTACAATAAAAATATAGATGTAACACAGGTTTAGAGGTTTTTACATATTATGTCTTTAACTTATAATAATTGCCCTAAAAAATCGAATTCAAATTGCTGTATTTTTTTTTTTTTTATCTCTGGATGGTGCTCTTCTTTCTCCGGTGTGAAGGCCTCTGACAGATGGTGCAGGATTCCCTTCAGCAGGTTCCCATCACACTTTCATTACTGCAACTTATTGTCTCTGTGATGCATCGTGGTCCGAATGTCTCCACCGCCGCCGTGTCATCTCTCTCATAAATGGAGAGTGTCTAACCGCCGCTCGTCCCCCCCCGCTGACCCGCTCTGCCTCCACACCTGCGCTCCACTTCTGCCTCGAGCTGCTCTCCAAATGGACACTGAATCGATCGCTTCGTTCCAGAGAAATTGAATCCTCTGCGCGACAGGAGTTGTATTGAAATGAAATGAAACATATTTTCATATCTTGTACCGAGTTTTGCTCAGTGCTCGAGCTGACAGGCCTTTGAGATGTTGTCCATCATGAGCTGGTTTCACGAGCTTATCCACAACGATTTATAATATTCCGGGCCGAGAGACCAACATGTTGAAGGAAGTGGTTTTTGTTTCAATTTCTGCTTTTGACTCTCAACAATGCCCCAGAGATGATCTTGCCCTCTTGCAATCAGCGTTCCTTTATTGAAAAAAATCTACATTTCACAAGCATTGTCATTTCAAAGAGGGATCTTGATGCAATCCATTTTAAAGTGTACACTTTAGATGTACACTCTTTGATGTTGGAGTGGAAAAGTAATAAGTGAACATGTCCTGAGGTGATCATATGCATCACAGATTTAGCTTCTCTACATTTTCATCTTTCGCCGAGCGCTGATTCTCTACCTCTGCTGCTGTAGCCTACAAGACCAGATGGTGTAAAGTATTATTACAGAAGATGACTTTGTTCTTTATCATTGGTTTATTACTTGGTCTAGAGAAAGTTGTGACAATTGATCAGAGATCTTTAAATATCTAAGCTAGAAAACTAGAAAATATACCTGCCTATGTTAATAAATTAAATATCTCCTATCTTTAATTCATGTGGCATTTTAAATTGGCAACATGTCCGGCACTTAACCTGATGCTGTAGAGGACCGTCCCGTCCTTGAAGATCCGCAGCAGCTTGTTGTCGGTGGTGACGTCGTGGAAGTTGGCTCCTTTCTCGTTGGCGAAGAAGAGGTCGGGCTTCCATATGGAGTCCAACATGGACGGGTCCAGGTCCAGGGAGGAGTCTGGGTATTTGCTGTACGCCAGCCGAGGGTCATTCCACTTCTGCCGCAGGAAGATGTTCACCCTGTAATCCTGTGGACACGAAGAGCAGCTTGGCCTGTTTTGCAGTGCAGCCATTGAAGGTCATGAAAGCATTCTGCTGATGAGCGTTACTCATCAGTGTCAGTATCTGTTAATATATCATGCTCCTTTTGATGAGGCTGTTAAACCCACATCATCAGGATTATTCAAATACATACAATGCAATTATCATAACATTTTAATAAGTTAACAAGTACAACCACTACATCAATTATGAAAAGGTCAATAACTTATTGATTTCAATTATTTTCTCGGGTTGTTGAAATGTAACTCAGAACATTTATACAAGACTTGTACATGAGTACAAGTTGGAAGCATTTCCACTTTATGCTAGTTGATTTTTGAAACAATATGATAATAATAATACAATGGTCCTGATTCAGGTATATTTTTCAGCTAATACTATTTCACTCTCACTTCAGGAAATACATCTTCCAAAAACGTTGTCACATATACACATTTACAACCGTTGTGATGATACAGAGCATTTTCAGAAACAACATCACTGAGAACACGTGATAAATAATAACATGGATAATGAGAAAAAATATGAAATGTAATTGCACATCAACTCTATATCATCAGTATATGATAGTTGACTAGTTTGACGATCATCTCTATATCAGTGACCTCATGATAACTTCTCTTACCAATCATAATTAATCTGATGAGCATTTAAAGGAGCTAAATGATGCGTTTGTAAGGCGCTGATGAGGAAAACTGACAGCGCAGTTAGTAGCGGTCTGAATGACGCGAGGCTCAGAGTAATTGATATGTCACGTCGATGAGAGGCCCTTATGTTGTTTGACATTTCATCAGCATATTGGCGGTTCCAGATAGATTATTTGCATGTGTCTCCAAAGCCGTGTCATTCCCTGGCAACCTCGTGAGCAGAAAATAACATCCTCCATTCACCATCTAAACTGCTGTAATCACTCATTATGAATCATTAGATCGTGATGAGTTTCAATGCAGAGGTTTTATGTTCTTGGCCCCTTAACAGTTCGATGCTTTAACACATTAAAGATGAGCTTAGCTTAAACGCCCAGCACCCCCCCCCCACACACACACACACACACACACACACACACTCCCGCTTATACTGGCTGGCTGCACTTAAAGTGAATTTGTAGTTGTTGAATGAATTATAACAACAACTAGAACCGATATACTTGGTTAGCCAGGGTTTCTCAATTAGTTGAGCCTCAGATGAGGACCCTCATTTTCCCTGAGTAATTAAATTGTGACCCAAATAACGCTTTCAGAGGTTTTCCAGAACCTCTTCACTTGAACCTGTGAAACTTTTGTTTTGGTCCCTCTCTATCATCAATAGTAGAAAACCTAGATTTAATGTAGTCACTTTATTTTCGTTTTTACCATGTTTACATCTCAATGCCTTGGTGTTCACTGCTCATAAGCTGCCGTCAGAAGGGATGCAATAGGCCACCAAGTCCTAAATCCTTCAAAATAAAAGCACTAAGAAGCGACTTCTTTCTGAAACTTTTTTTTCTTTAACACACAAATCAGCGACCCACTCAAAGGGGCCCTGCTACCCAATTTTGTGACGCAACCCACCATTTGAGAACCACTGGTTTATGATCTGGTCTGTATACACTCATGGATCCGCCAATAAACTCCTTCAGGGCAAAAACAAAGTATCTGAGTGAATGGGAAGACAGAAAAAATAAATACATAAAGTTGCTCAGGTTGGTTTAAAAAAAAGAAAACACAGGATGGTGCAGTCTTAACTCCAGAGCACGGATCACAGCGTTAGAACAAGTCCAAGCACAACGCTCAACTCACCATAGTAGTTTCTGCTATAGAACCAAAGCTGTTGATAAATATGTTGCAGGTAACATTAACGGGTGGACCTGAGGGACAGATAACACATCGACACGTCGTACAGGGCAGAAATCACACAGAAAGCCAGAGGAACTCACCATGGTTGTCTCTGTGACAGAGCCCAAGCTGTTGATAAAAATATTGCATGTAACGTTTACAGGGGAACCTGTGGAATGGAATGACAATGTCATGATGAGGGGAATAAAATAAAGAAGATATCATCGAGGACAACTGCAGGGGATCTCTTTTATGGTGATCTTTTGTGGTTAACTACTGTAAACATATCTTTATGTATCCTGTTCTTATAAGTTCAACAGAGGATACATGCACACAAACAAAACACACACACATTAATGTGGAGCTGCAACAATGGGCCCGATAATTGAATAGTCTTTAAACAGGAAATTAATTGGTAGCTATTTTAATGGCCGATTAAGAGACACTAGTTCCTACCTCCGCCAGGAAGGTTATGTTTGGTTTGCTTGTGAACAAAAGTAGATGCAGGATAATTTTTTTCCTGATCGTTTGTTTTGATTTATCAGGAATAATTAACGAATCTTCAAAATCAGACATTTAGGGAATTGATACAAATGATTATGTGCAATTTCGTGGAGATCCAAATACAAATGCGGATCTAGTGATTTGAAATGCTGTTTCATAGTGGGACTATTGGACCTTGGCGGAGGTATGTACTCTCTGAGAGACAGTTTAGTTATCAAATGTGAATATTGGCAGAGTTTTATTTTAGGTTTTTGGATCATCAGTCAGAAAAAAGGCAATATAAATGTTGCTCATTGGGTTACTTTTTTTTACAAAGATCTCCTATTTGTTATTGTAAATTATCAATAATTTAATAATTTTATCAAAATTGTCCCCATACAATAATTAGAAGTTAATCAAAAGAAATAATTAGTTGCAGCCACTCAATAATGTAGAAGTTCTGTGGGTAAAAATAAACATCATGCTCTAATGAGTAGTGTCGTTTTTACTCCACCGTGGCCTGAGCTGGAATCTGTTTGCGAGGGTTGGCAGGTTTTGCCAGTTAAAGTCACAGCAAATCTTTTTCTTCTCTCTCTCTGTCTCTCATTCTGACGAGTGGTGTTCCCTTCCCCCTCTCTTCATCAATATTGCAGAACACTTGGTAATAATATTTGCCTGGGTTTTGTTTTGTCAGGTGGCCGCATTTAACAGCAGAAGCAGGAAAAATAAAGCCTCTCGACAAACTCCGCAATGAAATCTAGGTCAGCCTTCAGAAAAACAGTTCAACGCGCTCTTCAAAGTGTGACTAGCAGGTTCACAACACAAATCGGTCGGGCTCGTGCAAAAGTGTTTGTTTTCCGGCTGTGGGAAGGGAGATTTTGTATGAGACAGGGAGCTTTATCCTGAACTACAGAGAGAATGTGAATTTAACCAGCAGGCTTTAGGTCTTTTAATCCCTGTGTGCTTTTTCTCTCAGAGAAACAGTGGCTCACGCTTCACCCCTGAAAAAGGCCAACTGGTGTTAAACAGCCTGTGCTCCTCACACCTCGAGTCCAATTCAGCAGGCTTCTCCTTTCCTCCCAGAGAGAGGAGATCTGGGCAATGGATATCTGAGTTTTACTAGTCTATCCTGGAAGGTCCCACTATACTGGGATCCCAACACCCCCCAACAAACCCCCAGCCTGCAATGCATGGTCCTGAGTCCCCAGGGGTCAAGCCTATCCTCTATCCACTCTGTTCCAGTGACAAATGCTGTGTCTGTCTCCAGCACCGCAACCCCGGCGACAACATCAGAGGAAGTCAGTGGCCAGAAGCTGAGCCACGGGGGGCTCCATCCATCATTTGACCTTTCATGGTGGCATCCCTGTCTAAAAGTACCAGTCAGAGACTGAGATGTCTGCAAGACCACCCCTCCTGCCTCTTTCTAAATTTTCATCTAATGGAGGTGTATTCTATCACATATAATTTCAAATAAAAACAAGCATGCAAGGTTATAATGAGGGTTAGTTCATGATCTAATTAAAGCAAGGACTATCTGGTGACTGTCAGTTGGAGTGATTGATTGTTCTTATCACAGGACTGGCAAGCACAGTATCTCCACAAGAGATAACAGCAGGGGATCTCCAGATAAGTGAAAATGTCACAGTCTGGGTTTGTTTGCAGTTACTAGATGTGTTAACATAAAGGTGTGTGGTTGTGGTGGGGACAAGACGAGACTCGGTGTGACGAGGTGTGTGAGGATTTTTCGGGAGGAGAAAGATGATAATAAACACACCTTTAAAATTCGGTCGTATTCGTGCATCATACCCGGACGTGCGACCCATGAGTGAGTCCAGAAAGTCTGATGGAGACATGTTGGAGGACGACCTGGAATCGTGTTCCTTGGCATCCACAACTCTGAAACCACACACACACACACGGGGAAAAAAGGACAAATGTCAGAGCTCCAAACCCGTCATCAAAGCTTTGTGTGCGCACACATGGAGAGTGGGAAATGCGTAAAAGCGCAGATGAATTGTATGAGATTCGACGTCGTAGGCTTCTCCCTCAACATGCGTGACGCACGATTATCACGCTGACAACACAACATGCTGCAATTTATACAGGTGAGATTACAGGAATAATGTTGTGACGCCGCATGATCATAGAAAATGACACCCTCCCCGTGCGTAAATTTCATCATGTATTCATTGATAGGGTTTTTAGGGGCAAAACATTTTGAGTAAAAGGGAACTAAAGTAAATCTAATTCAAAGTGACAATCAAGGAACTACAAACTCGATCCTTTCATTTATACTGTTTATTGAATAAAACCATCCAACCCTTCTAAACGTCTAAATTATCACAAATATAACAATAAATAAATAGTCTTCCATCGATGAACTTGGTAAATAAATGCCCTTACCTGAAGTTGTTTGTCACCGTGAAGTATGTCAATAAAGCTACCAAAACCTTGACGAAGGAGCGATTCATTCCTGGAGGTTTCCCCATGTGCTCACTTTTCTATTTCTTCCATGTGTTTGCATTGGTCAGACACATAATCCAAATAGGGGCACCGCTTTCTTCCTGGCCAGGTCGTGGGCGTTTGCGTGTTCTCTTGTCACACAGCAACGATACCGGAGACATTCCTCACTGCGGCCACGGCTCATACTTTAGTTTCACGAAACTCTCGGACTCCCGCAAACCCATTTCTCGCGGCGGAGGTGAGGCGATGAAACATCCTGGTCAGACGTCGAGAGGGACGTGAAACTCCAAAGCGTATCCCCTCATGGCAGCTCTCTGGGTCGGATCCGGAGGAGATCTCGCTCCGTGGAGACGTGTCCACAGCTGGTCCCTGCTGCCGGTGCTCGTGAAGTGAAGCCTCTGGCAGGTGGACTTCACCATCCCCGTGTTCAGGAATGGGAGAGGAACGCCTTTTCTCATTTCAGCACTTCAGACAGCTCCCGGTCTCCGTTACGCGCAAGCGCAAGGCTTAAAAGTGGTGGACGTGAGTTGGTTTTCAAGACCCAAAAAAACGAGGGAGTACATTTTACAGAATCCGATTCAAACACTGTCCTTTAATGTCAAATCATAATCTAGTTTTACATTGGTTTGTCTTATGGGAAATGGGAAACTCCCAGTGCGCACATCTGAGTCAGGTGGGTTTGGGAATATTGTGTTTTCCAGTGGTGCATTCAAGAACCTGCAATTATATAGTTTTTGATCATGTAGATTAGCATTAAAAAGATTTATACTCTTTAGTTCACATACCCTGGCCGTTAGCTGAAATCACAAAAACACAGAGGGATGCTGGTTGACCTGTTTTTCTCTGACATCACCCCTGGATGTATTTTTACACACTGTGGCCCTTTTTCTCATCATTCCTCATCATTGTCTGTTTAGAGCAGCCTCCATCCTCACAGAGATATGAAAAGTGTAAACAAAGGACGCACCAGTGAGAAGCCTCTGGGAGAATATTTGGTACCCTGGTTGCCCTGGAAACAGATTTCCGAGGCACATCATTGCAAATGCTGAAAGGTTGGCCTCCCAGAGCGAGACGGAAGAGAGCTGACAGACACACAGACAGAGTCACAGACGGAGACAGCGGGAAATATACAACTGAAGCCCAAGGGTGGAGGGATGGAGGTTTTAGCTAAGGCCAACACAGATTCATTTATTATTGCGCCATTTTTTATCAAGGTATAGGCCCACATAAGCTCCTGCCATTGATGCAGAGCCTGGAAGCTGGCAGTGTGAGGATGTGAGTGGGCTGCAAGGCTTCACGACCACAGGCATGAATGACTCATTCCACACGAACACACAGGCATGTGCTGCAGAGGAACCAGCAAAACTTAGTGAGGCACAACAAAAGTATTTAATTCACATGACGTGAACCAGAGGCGTAGAGTTGTGAGATTACTGTCAGCGCATCACATGCCTCAGTACCGTGACCTGCTCCGGGCCATGTTACACCTCAGCCTGACACTCGTGTTTACTGACCAGTTTGCAGCGGAGCTCGGGCCTGTCTCAGCCTCAGTGCTCTCCTCCCCTTTAATGCTTAGGTCCAAATTACAAAGTGTCACGTCCTATCTCATGCTCGGGAATGTATGGCTTCACGCTCGGGTCTGGGTATTTAGCATTAGAGTGTCATCAGGGGTCGTGTGCATGGTGTGGTCTACAGCATGTTCACCACCATGAATACTGGATGTTCAGTGTTGAATTATTTACCTGCAGGCACATGCACATGTTGTTTTGTTTTTAATCAACACAGAAACATAGCTTTGTCCTGCATGTATAGTGCATCGTCCGGATTTTCTTCACCTCTGTTTTAGTAATAAACCTTTGTTTGTTTGTTTATGGTGCAGAGTGAAGCAAGAAAACTTTGCGTTCATCCTACCTAGTTTATCTGCAATGACGATTTAATTGTCAATATTTTTTCTAAAATGAAACAGAATTTGTCTTTCACATGTGGATTGTATAGAATTTTTACTGATTAACCAAACTTTTGCATCGACACAATTTTCACATCGAAGTTCACAACTTTTCAAAATAAAACCCTGACATAATCCCTTAAATCGGCCAAATGAACATTGTGCTTTTACTTTTAAAACAATTTGCTAAAGAGGAAGTGATTCTAAGAATTTTGCTGTCATGATGGAGAACAGCACCAAGGACTCTCGTGGATATTTTCGTCAGTCCGAAATGATCAAATAAAAATAATTGGCCGGACAGATTTTATTGGCTGCATGCCGTTTGGCAACCACTGCTGTAGTTTATCCGGGGATGTAACTGGGTCCACAGACTCAACGCACACTGCCCCACCCCAACGGACAGAGTGTTGGTCGT